>NC_045165.1:8997997-9050497 GCF_900700415.2 Clupea harengus
CACGGTTACGGTATATATCACGGTTTATTATACGTAGGGTGACCAGATTTGGGTTTTTGAAAAAGAGGACATTTCAGCGGTGGCGAAATGTGTCCACAGACATTTATTTATTGACCCTTAAGAACACTAAGGTGCAGAAACAACACTGCCTCAATAGGCTATTGGCCTAAGCAATAGTGGCCAGTATCCATTGAATCTTTAAATAGTAAAAAAAAAGGAAAGTGTATGTAAAAAAAAAAAAAGAAAAAGGAAAAATCTTTCTATGGCATTTAGTTCAGTGCTTATGTTTCAGTGATTCTTTAATGTACTTTCAGAAGATAACTCAAGTGTTAAAACTTTCTTTTCAATGTGTGTCCATATGTTAACGCAATAATGATGAGATATTTTCTTTATATTAAAATAAAAAAATTAAGAAGTTGGCCATTACACAGACATATATACGTAGACGCTGCATTGACCGCCTCAGCCCGTTGCTGCGACGTGCTAACGTGATGACTGGTCTGTAAACAGACGCAAGTAAATGATGGAGCTGCAGTTTTTCTGGATAAAAAGCACTATAGATAGCGTTTATATTTCTCAACCGATTTCACTGAGTCGTTTTTATATTCAAGGGTTTATGATCTACGTGGAGTACCAAAAAAAGTTTTGTCTCCATATTACTTAGAATCTCGTTGGTTTGGCCGTAATCGCCGTTGACATACATACATGTATATGATAATCGCTGCTAGATGCTCACTGTTCTTGTGCTCTCACAGCTCATCATAGACACTTTTCAGTCCATATTTTTCAGTATATTGAATCTTGCCCAACAGTCGAGGATTACTCAACAAGTAGGCATGACAGTCCTTGCAGGTTATGTGCTTAAAAATTGTACTGGGTATCGTATTATACGGCTCTTCAGAATGTTCAAAAAAGTTCCGTTGATTTGAATGGGCCACCCCAACGTTCGCAGGTCTGTAATTTCTTTATTTTTACTGCTGCGAAAATGTAATGACCGCTGACCATCTTTCATATCATTCCGCAAGTAGTCTGGTCATTTAACGTAACGGGAAGTAATGGGTTGCTACGCAACACCTGAAACTTTAGAGTTCTAGTTTATTTCTCAGCAGAAATCACAAAACGGCTACAAAATCGTTAAAGAGGTATTTTTGGAGGACTGTCTATTGTTTTGGCGAGTTACTGTATAATACGAGGGATGAAGTATAGTTCGGAGGTCATTATCTAAAAATAAATCGATTGGATTTCAAAATAAGAGTATACCGCGGTTGAAACGGTATGGCCAAATCTCTCCCGGTAAACACATTTCTACCGTTGCACGGTATATACCGTCATACCGCCCAGCCCTAGCGGGGGACTATATTGATAAGGACTGAATGGCCATGGCATTTAGCGTGACCTATAATGTGAAGATCCAATATTAAGCACACACTCCTACAAGGATTTGACCATCAATGCAATTCAACTGCCAGAGATGTGAGCGAAGTCAAGGCAAATATAGAACAGGGCTGTATATTCATTCTCTTCACAGCCTCCACTGAAAACAACATTTCAGAAACAGAACAATCACAAGGGAGTAATTAGGCCAAATAGCTTGTCCTGATGTTACAGGAATTTTGGAGTGCATAAAGATAATCTTTCTCTCTCTCTCTCTCTCTCTCTCTCTCTCTCTCTGTCTCTCCTTCATCATGATGGAGCATAAACAAGACACGCCTTCAGTGAACGCACTCTGTTTGATTTGGCTGATATGGAACAAAGTACTTCTGAACAATCCTATGTAAAGGAGCGAAGGTCAAAGGTTAAAGGCTAAAGTGGTTCTTGATACTCACAGGCGTTCAAGCTTGGGCAGATGAGCAAAGGACTCAGGCTCTAAGGACTCAATATTGTTGAAGTGCAGATACCTGCAAGAGAAAATATTGACAAAAGGTGAAGACAAATAGAACCCTTTTTCATATACATATATCACTGGCAAACACTGGCATACAGCAGACAAACAAAATGCATACTAGTAGCACGCATGTATGTAGGAAGCAGCGTGTCAGGCAGCAGACAGCTGTGCCTCTGTGCACAGTCAACAAGGACTCCTAAAAGAGCGGGCTCTTTGATTTATGCTGCAGCCTTTGATAGCAGGTCAAGACCATTTCACAATAAATAAGACACACATTCTGCTTGTGGCACACCATATTCTCTCTGGTAGCTGAACAACAAAACTACTCTCAAATGACTCATGTTGAATGAATGCAGGAAATAAGGACTGTAAACTAATGCCAGACACATGTCAAATGTTGTGTACATGTTTGTGAAGTAGGCAGCTTGTGGACTAAATACATTTCTCTAACACAAAAAATGAAATATAAAGAAGCATACATTTGCGAGGCTAGAGGAAGCAGAAAAATCTTTGATTCATACAATTTAAACGTTAACGCTGTGACAAACTTAAGGAGAATGACAGATCTTACCAGAGCAACAACAGGGACAGTTGTTATATATGCACACAAAAAAACACACAGAGCTAACCTTATCCAAGATAAGTATCTAAGAGAAAACAGCAGCATGATTTGTCACAGTTTCTTGGCAACAGCTAGAAATGTAGCAAACTAATTTTCAAACATGATTTCTCACAGCATGTGTGTGTGTGTGTGTGTGTGTGTGAGAGAGAGAGATAGAGAAAGCAAGAGAGAGAGAAAGATACCTGACCAGTGACTTCATTATATTTTCAATCATGCCTAACAGCTGTACAAACAATTCCCCCCTCAAGCATAAGGACACAATTTAAATGATTGTCCAATGACTCTTGTCCAAATGGCTCAACTGCTCTGTCACAGCTAGTGAGATCGCATTACTTGAACCGCTTTGGGTTATGCACATGCAACAAATGTGCAAACATGATTGTGTGATATTTTAACTACTGATAAGAAGACCAATAACTGACAGTTAAGTAGAAGGAAGGAGACAAATGTCATTATGAAAGCCTAGCTTGGGCTGTAACATATGCTTGATTGGTCGTAATGCACAGCAATGTTTTTGTATCTGTTGCTAAAACACCACCCACACAAAAAAATCTGAAATAGAGGGCTATTGACGAGAATATAACTAAAGACTTGTCACCGCCAAATAAAAGTGCTCATTACCACATGGGAACTCAAGGTGGTTAAGAGGCAACAGACGGCTTTAGCCTTCATGTCATAGCTATTTAAATAGTCATTTGTTCAGTATGGATGTGGTTTGGAGGCTGGTTTAGGGGGGTATGCATGGCTTGTTTCAACATGTTTCTGTGGCCCAGCAGGCTTGCTGTAGTAATATCCTACAGAGAATACCAACTGTGCTAGAATACTTTACTTTCTACTTGATTTAAAGCATATTCTGTGTACTTCATCTGAAAGGTATGCAATAATCTGTTACTGATTGACTGGACTGAATATAAACTACTCATTATATTTAAATAAATTACTTCAAATCCCCTTAATGACTTTCAATTAAGTGAACATAATATATTGTCCAACAAGGGGCTTATAGACAGGCTGCAGAGAGAAAGAGGAAATTCTAAAATTCTCCTGCGCTTTGGACGGATCTGTGCCAATTCAGTTTTGGAGTGACTGCCAAACACCTCTAATGGAAAGGCAGAACAAAGAAAGAGAAAGACATATAGATAACTGAATATCACTCTCTAACCCTATCATAAAGCACATAGTATAGGCTTACACACAGCTGCAGGCATGACCAGAGAATGGAGCCTAGAAGGTAGAACTCGTAACTAAGATGCCTGGGAGTTCACAAGTTTGGGGATTGAACTCCCAGCTGATGTGGGGAAAGCAAGGTGTGCGCCACCACTGCGCAGGACACAGCAATGGCAAGCTGTACAAGAGGAGGCAAACAGAGTGGGCTAGATAGCACAGATGTGGCACAGACCACCCAGCGATGGCTGTAGGAGGCTGTTGACAAACTGGTACCATTACCAGAGGCATGAGTGCCACTCACTTGTCGACTGAATGACAGACATGGGCGCCGGGCATACATGCTCTAAACATGCAGGGGTGGGAGGATGCAGCAGGTGGAGGTGCAGGTGGTGGTTGGGTGGGGAGGCTAAACACAAGGCTCAGTGCACACACGGCATGCATGGATGGACCATTGGGGAACTCAGGGCTCTTCATTTGCACCCCTCCATTTCCGAATATGCAGTGTGCTGCCTTGCATTTAGGTTTGGGCTACAAGCACAGGGTTTTTACTCAAGCTAAAGAAGAAAAAAAACGCTCGGCTTGTTCCTCAAAGCTGTGCAAGGTGCTCTGACAACTGCAAAGTGACGTTTGGTAATGGTACTCATAGAGGGCATCAGCATAAGTCATTGGGCTACAGAGGTTAGGACACGACACAAAGCGAGGAGGAGGAGGCGGAGGGAGGAGGAGGTCACTTACAGTTGCTCTAGAGAGACAAGCCCCTTAAATGCTTGCCTGTCAATTGCCTGGATTTCATTCTTGTACAAATAGCTGAAAGGAGAAATAATCAGTGATATTAGTAAAACATTAAAGGGTACCAACTGCTGGGGAAAAATTTGAGACCACTTAGTAGGTCAGAAATTGCAGCCAGAATTAACAGATATAAATGTCATTTTAAAAGTCTTTAAAAAACCGAGGAATTCCATTACTTGTGTAAATGATCATGTTGCTTGTTTAAGCTACTTTCTCATTGAGATGCTGTCAGTTTGAGAAACCAGCAGGATAATTTATAAAATCAACACTTACAGCAATGAAATATTATTAAATCATAACAGCAATATGAGGTTATTTTATCATCATGGGACCAAGACCATTATATTAGGTGAGTAATATAAGGACATTCATAATGCTATAATGACTCAAATCAAAACACAGCTGGAGAAGTAAAATATTCCTAATGTCAAATAATTTAAAACACAGACACAATAAAACACAGACACTATATCAACATTATTATCAGTATTGGGGAGGTAAAGTCAATGGTAAAATTGGGAGGTAACATGAGCAGGAATATCAAATTATAGTGTGCCAATATCTCAAGCCAACAAGACTTTGTTATTAAAGAGGCTATATATTATATAACATAGACAGTATAAAACAGCAATTTATACAAATATTTTCACAGATGTAAACATCATGGCGCTTCAAAGCCCTCTATCCAATTAAACCATGAACGATTGTTTGGCTTTGAGCGTGCATTGCTGTGCTTTGCACCACATCTGGTGACCACACAATAGCACTCTTGACATTAGCTGTTGCTCTGGCGATGGCGACTATGCCTCTGAGTCAGTGTTGTTCGTGGGAAAGAGAAATCTCAGCCTGAAAAGTCTTCTCTCAAGGGGCCATTTGGTGGTGGTGGGAACAGGCAGTCTTGCCTTGAAATTCAAGAGTGTTTAGTGGGCTTTTCCAGTGGACTCAACTGACTGTCTATTCTATACAGACATTGTGCAGCACAAAATTAATTAAGTGACTGCCCAGCTCTTAACAGTGTCTGATTGGACGAACTGTGAAAAACTAAAGGCCAACTCACGCTTACAGTAGCCCTGTACCCTACGCCGTAGCCTGACGTGCATAACCTCCCCATAAATGTAACTACACATCGCCACAACGCAGACCGCAACAACTGTGATTGATCCGTTTGCCTAATTTTTGGGAGTGTGTTGATAAACCAATCACTCCAATATAAATTGCTGACTGCTGTTTACTCCGCTAGCAGGCTATCTATTTTGTGGGTAGTTAGCTTGCTAATGTAAGCAAAGGTGTTAATGTTTGCTGGCAAAGCCCTGCAAATCACGTCAGACATTTTTTTGGTTCCAATAATGGCATTATCATATTGTACAGTGTGTAACAAATTGCTTTTCTATCAAAACACAGCTGTCTGTAGATTTTAGTCCGACATCTTTGTTTATTTTATTCCAACTAGCATCTTCGTAGAGTGATGCAGACACACCAACTCACAAGCATAAATGCTCACAACGGCATGGGCCGCTTGCATAGGCTACAGTGCAGGCTCTGCGTAGAGCCTACGTGCAACCATAAATGAGCCTTATGAGTGACTGCAAGCAACACTGGTGCCAAAAATGGTGGTTTTGTATAATTCAACTGTTTTTGGAAAATGCTGTGGCATAATTGTCCAGGTTCACACAATTTGTGTGTTCCATTGTGAAAATAGTACTCAAATAATACAAATACATTAATCTGACAACTGAAAACCACTGCTGGAGGACACTGTTACTCATGTAATAACTCATGTCACTCACTGGAGGAAACTCTAACCTGGCCTAGTGTCATAGAGCTGACCTGTGACCTGGGTGGTACAAACTTATGTCACTTTATCTAGTCTGGGGACAGGTATTTCATGATGGATACCAAGACACTTGTCTTCTGAGGCAGCACATCAAGGGACCATCAAGAGATCCAAGGCAGGATGACAGGGCAGTTTGCTGTGATCACAGGGGCTGGATTTCAGGCTGTCTTCAGATTAGCTGTACAACACCCAGGCTTCCAATCTCAAACAAGCCTACCAAGGCTATACAGCCTGGTGATTAGAGCACAGCAATGGAAACAGGGGGGTTGGGGGGAAGGCAGCAGGGTAGTCAGAGAGGATGATGGATGGAGGCATGGACCCCCCCCCCCCCCCCCCCCCCCCCCCCCCCTTTGTGTCTTTGTTGCACAACTGGCTAATTCACATCAAAGTGCAGGAACTGCCATTTGCTCGTGATATGTGGGTAGCCCTAGTGCAGCTGTGACGGAGATACTGAGTGGAGTATGCTCAGTCATGGACAGGTGTGCAGAATTGTGAAAAGGTCAAAAGGTTTAAGGGGCTGAATGCATCCAATCTAAACTGTTTTTACTGAAGCAGAATGCATTGTAGGGATGTTGAACATTTGATTAAAATAGATGATCTTAGAGTGGGACAGTTTGTGAAACATACATTTGCCCTGTAAACCCGAAAAAAAAACCTTTACTTTGCCTCACATTGCACAGCAACTCAAACGACACCGTCTTTTAGGGACACCAGCCAACAGACACAACTGCTTACATTGCTTAGAATATATATATACACAGATTAAGAACATAAACACCCATCCTTGTTCAGAAAAGGAACAATGTATTCAATTTCTATCAACTCCAGGCTTATTGCAGTGAAATGCTGACAGGCGCTTGGAGGGGAACGTGATTAGGGTTAGGTGAGGGGAAGATGGAGGGTAGACAAACACTTCAGACATACTTAACTAATATCAGGATAAACGCAAACGCTCTTACCACAACTGAGACTTATTGCTTGCTAATGAGCCTATGACTCACACAGGCAGGAACTACGCCATGCTCCCCTCCCCCCAGGCTAAACACAGCTGAGGCTGATCTCTGTGCTCCATGGTGTGCAGGGGGAGAGACAGTCAGACAGATAAATTCAGTGGATTAGCCATTAACCTCAAACAGGAATGTCTGGTCTCACACTTCCTCCAACTTGTTCAGGTTCTGAAACTGTTCTTTCCCCTCCTTTTTGAACTTGGACAGAGGGAGTTATGTTGAAACAATAACTGTCAGGGCGTAGGGTGAAGTTCAGCTTTTGTGAGAGCTGGCACTGGTGAACGGTTTTTTGGTGTGTGAACTTGGGTCTGGGCTTTATGGATAAACCTGAGCTGAGGCCTGTTGAAAAGAACTTCCTCTGATTCATGCGGAGACAGTTGTTTGGCTGCACTGGGCCTCTTTTGTACACACAATTTTTTCAGTATTACCATGGGGATGATAATGCTTCAAAGAATCTCATAAAATATTGCTGTTTGAATTGAAACCAAATCAATCAATGAATTAGTGATCACCAAAAAATTGGACAGTTTATTTAAGCTTTAAATCCTATTAACAACCGATGAGATCTTCTATTTGGCAGAGAATACTACTTCACAATAACACTTTGCAAACAGAGACAATCATCAAAATCAAGCAAAATGTGTGACGCATAAGCTAAACTTACAGATATTTCAGGTTTTCCAGATCTTCAAAGGCCCCTCTAGGGATTCTTCTGATGTTATTGTTGTTTAAAAGGCTAAAAAAAAAGAAACAATATCGTATTAGCAGACATGATCCTAAGGGCAATCCCTGAATGTACTTGTACAACACTACACATGTAAGTCCTGGCTGTTGGGAAGCTAACTGTGAGGACATCACATGGACAAGAGCCAGTGTGGTGGCAGGTGGCTATTTTCGGTTCTAGACACTAATATTGGACTTTCTCTTGGTTTGAGGATAAATGAGGCACAAAGGTATTTTTCTTGATTGTCTGAGTTGGAGACAGACTTTGCATTGGAAAGCCAGGCAAGTCTTGTTCGTGTGCAAGACTGTTTAAAAGTGCTCGCCAATGGATAGTTAGAATTTCATCACAATATTTGTAACTGGGGCTAGGGCTGGGCAATATGGCTAAAAATCTCCATATGCTAAGGACAAATGGAGACATACAACATGATATAATAAAGTATAATGTTTAAGTGATGTGTCATAGAGGACTTGTTTTCTTCAGAGTTAGCAATGCGGTCCTGCTAATGCGGTTTCACACAGGTCACTTCAAACTCTGTGTGTATTTGTTTCCTTCTAGCTTGCAACAATATCCATCATGTGCCTTGCACCAGTCAAGCTTCATCTGATTAGAGTGAAGTGGATACTTAATGTTTATGTATCAATATTTATATGTAACTCAGTATTTATTTATATAAAAAATGTCAACATAGCATAGTGTCCTATAGCAAAGCGGCCGCAGATGGTAACCTGCGTCACCTATATTACGCATACACAATATTACTGATATAGTAATTACTTATATTTGTAAGTGATTTAAGTCAGCAACTCTTGTGAACATTCAAGTGTGGTGCACATTCAAAGTGACTGGCATGTATGGATGCTTGTGTGGAAATGTCTTCCTGTATTACAACAGGTACAGCTTGCTTGTGATTACAGTGCCCAGAAGAGTCACAAAGCCATATTCATTTTCTCAGAGCATTTATTTTCATAACTGCTATCAGAATAACGTTAACTTATATTTTTCTAAAAAGTATCACACTGTGTGATATGACTATTTAACTATAGAGAGGAAGCTATCCAGATCTCTGTCATGTTCCCTAGTTTGCCTGGTCTTGGAATTGTGTTCACTCTGTATCCATCTGTGTGGATACCCAGCAACACTGCAACAGGTTTATGTATCAGTTGTTAAGGAGCCTGTTGCTGACTGAAGAAACCAAATAGTCTATTATGCATCCACAGAAAGTGCTAACGTACTTCGCTTTAATCAGATAAGGCTTGACTGGTGCAAGGCACATGATGGATATTGTTGCAAGCTAGGAGGAAAAAACAAATCCACACAGAGTATGAAGTGACCTGTGTGAAACCGCATGAGCAGGAGGCCACGGGGTGAGCAGCTCCATCAGAAGCCTTGAGACTGAGGGGAGATGAAGAGAGAGACTCATCTGCAGTGCAATATGGTACTTACAGAGTGTTGAGGTTCTTGAGTCGTCTGAAAGAGCCTGGCTGTAAGTCTTTTATTTTATTGAATCTCAGGTCTCTAGAAGAAAAGAAAAAAACAGAAAAAAGTTTAGCCATTCACACTTCTGCAACAAATGATGCATAATACAGTGTTGATGTTGAATAGTCATTGCACTGACTGCATAAACGTAGAATCTGTGGTAATTAGAGATCATTCTTATTATAGATTTTTAATTTTATGATACTCAAATGCTTTTACACAGTTGTGGTTGGTAACAGAAGAGTTTTTTATCTTTCGTTTTTAGAATATTAAGAATAACCATAGAGGCTGAAGTCTGAAGCTGAAAGCAGGCACTAACAGTGACAATATGCTGCACTAAAGACAGAGTGTTTTGTCTGTGAGTGAGTGGGGAGAACATATGTGAACCACACAAAAAAACTTTGCCATAAGGTCACATGGCTGTTACAAAATGTCCCAGCATACAGTGGACATAGATTTATATCCTTGCTTTGTGTGCTGTGTGTCTTTGCAAGCGAAGGGTCTCGGCCACTGAGCTGAGCTGTAACCTGACCGGACCCGACCCGACACTATCAGGCTGCTGACTAGCCATGCTGTGCACCAAGGCAGACATAGAGACAGTAACCAACCACAAAAATGCCCAGACAACAGCAGGGAATAATAATAATAAAGATAGAGCTGTCTCCACAAGGATGACTAACTCATCTCCCAAGCTCTCCTCCACGGCATAGTCTCTCATTGCAACAGATAAGAGCTGAAAATGCTCATCCAGGTCAAAGTGAGTCACAAAGCATAAACATGACAGAGAAACACATTTCTGGCCACTAAGCGATAGCTGCTTCTGTGGGCAGTTACATCGGTATAGTGTTGAGTGATACTTTACATGCAACTGATTTGTATTTGAGATACATTTTTTAATGACGGGATATGTGTGTAGTTTTAACCCCAAATTTGAACCATTTTAAAGCAGCATTACAAAGTTATGTTCCGAAACTAGCAAGATAACTACCTAAAAGGTATGCAAAAACCTTGCAAAACCCACCAACAGCACAGTTGAGACTGATATAAGCTTGCCAACACACTAAATAGTGTCTTTTGGCAGTATAGCTGGCAATGTCATGCTGTGAAAGCTTTTCTTCCATTTTTTTGCAGGGTATTCCAGCCCGGTACACAGAACTACATAGGGCCTATCCTGGATGGCTAGTGCGAAAGACACAGGTGTTTATCTGTCCTTCACATGACCATATGCTATCAAAATTAATTTGAGGATGGTACCAAAACTTGTTGCTTAAAAAAACATACCTCAAAAAGCGTAAAATTGTTGCATAGTGTTACTTTAAACATTGCGAAACAGGTTCATAACTCAGTGTGAAGGTACTGTACTCATCAAAGGCTGACATAATTATTTCTGTTTTAGGCTATTTCTGTCTGAAGGCCAGTATACTTTTGTTACTTAGTAACAGCAGGCACAACAGCCACTGGGGCCAAATAATAAAACTATAGATTCCTGAACTTTGCATTCTCGAGTTTCTTTGCATACGTAACAAAAAGACCTGATTTTTTTATAGCAGAGCAAGATGTTTTTGGGTCATCCATTCGACGAAAAAATTTGAAAGAAAGCACAGCATCTGGATCCTATTATAGAACCAGGCTTTTTATATAGTAACTTCCTCTCCTTTGGAAGCACATGAGAGTCTATGTCCATCAGGACCGTGTAGGAGGTTATTGTAGGGAGATATGGTGTATTTTGCATACTGCAATTCATCAAGAAATACATTCACCATAAAAACCCTGGTGACTGGACACTAAGCCTCTTGCAACTCATTTCACAATTTGATGTGTTCGACCCTAACAACATGAGTGCACAGAGGCCTGGAAAATGATAGATGGATTTTCTCAAATTATTCCAGTGTATTCCCAATTATTATCTCAGCAGTGCTCCATGCAAGTCACACCTAGTGACCCACCGTTCCATGCCTCCTGCTCAACCTCATGTAGCATCCATATTCAGTAAAAACACACTGACTACTACAAGCCTTATCTGTGATATGATGCACAATGCTAAAATATTTTGTCTGGGGTCACGCATGGCCAATATAGCGTAATCCCTTAATTCAGGAAGTACGTGCTTGGAGACAACTTGTTGACATTTTGGGAATGAATGGCAGCAAAAATTAAGGTAATTACAATTATTTCTGTCTGTGATCTAATGGTGTGCCATTATCTGATTGCATTTTCCACATTTCACTTACAAACTTTTTGGCCTGAGTAGAAATTATACAATGGAATTGCTTGCTGAGTTGTATATTTAGTTCCAAATGTGCCAAAGGCTGTGCTGGTAACAGCAGTAGCTCTGGCAGAAACACTTTGTGTCTTTTGTGTGGTTCTTTGGTTTCATAAATCATAACTAAAACTGTGGGTGAAAGTAATTTGAGGAGAAATCTCAATAATTCCAGGATAACAACCAAGAGCAAATCCAAATACAGTCAAGATAAAGTCTGGGAATGTTACAAGTATCAAATAAAACATCTACCTCTACTGGGTTCACCCCAACTAAAGGCTTCAAACCTAAAAGGGTGACTGTGGTTATGTGGAAGTTTTTTCAAGGGACTCCAAGCCAAGACTTGTTTGCTTATATTTCATTCAGTCTGACACTGGATCCTCATCTGAAATATTCACTCCTGGTGCTGCCGGCACTTTCCGCATAGCAGACAGCTAGGCCAGGGGACAAGACAAACGGCCCCTTCAGCCTGACAGCCCCATACACACCTCCCTACTTTAGCGCCAGCACAGCCTGTGTCTGTCTTTGTGTGTGCACGTGTGTGTGTGTGTGTGTGTGTGTGTGTGTGTGTGTGTGTGTGTGCGCGCGCTCGCACTTGCACACAGCACATCAGCCAGTGTGGCATGCTTCAACAGGGGCTGCCCGCATTGTGGGAATCCTTTTGACGTGATGCTCCAGGCAATGCTTTCAGCAGGAACACATGGAGCCATCGCACTTGATGTACCCTGTGGAAAATATTTCATACCTCAGGGTAGGAATCTAAGGGCCAGAATTCCATCGAGTTGTGCATGAGTGAGCGGCTGAGACCTCAGCTTTCAGCAGTACTACACAGGGAAGACTCCACATTCCATATCTCAGCAGTCTGTGATATTAAGTTATGCAGGTTAATCATCATCTTAACGTGTGGAGGCCAAGTTAGAATGATTTTTAGAGACCTGTCAGTCATAGGTTTCATGGCACTGTGGAATGAGCTCACCAAGTCTATTTCAATCTTTGAGGGTATAAACCTGATCTTAACCTATTTTCCAGACATGTTAAAGTGCATGAAAACGGCATGTACTTCCAGTAAAAACAGCAAGAGGTCTCAGCGTGTTGGCGTACTGTTCAAATTTGGTAACTGTACTCTACATACGAGGAGAACTGAGCATCACACAGAATTTTCATTACTACATTTTTCAACTATGTTCTCAAGGTGAGAGCGACTAAGTATCAAAGGTGATCATCATCTGGCTTTCTGTTTAGGACTCAAATGCAAAAAAGTTCTTGATCGTCTGCAGAGGGTGAGCTTCTCAGCTCATGGAGCTGAATGACAAACCATACACAGCGCTCAAGCTGTGTAAAAAGGGACGAGTTGTGGTCTGTTTGGCATATCCATCAGTAAGTGCAATATTTGCTACCTGTAAATGTATGTCATTCTGCAACTCAGAAGGTAACACTCAACACCAATCCTTTCAACACATTTCCTTCAACTGCAGAGAAGACACATTGTCAGCAGTTGTTCAGCGGCTTATCAGAATAAGGTCAATAGAAATGTTGAGTCATTCAGAAAATAACAGGAAGAAACATGGCACCTCTCCAATAAACAGACTCACTAATGTATTGTTTTTTTTGTTTATAATCTTCTGGTGGAGATATTTTCATCGGCAGGATGGTGTTTAGAACTTTCGGAAAAGATCAACTGGCCATTAGAGTTCTTTGGGGGATTTGCACGCACATCTTTGGGTGAATACCAGAGTCGTTCTATTCCATGTTTATTTTGCATACCACTTCTGGTAAAAATAATAATCAGACCAGGAAAAGTAACCAATGTTAGTGAAAACTCTGTCTTTTATCAATGCACTCTGCAGTATCAAGCTCAGGAACTGCAATTTCCAAAATGGATGCACGAAAAAGCAGCCCCCTCGAGCAGGACATCTGACTGACAAGAAAGCTAGCAAAATGGAATGTGTCATGTGAAATAAATCTTTACTCCCTGTGATGTAGGCTGTTGAGCTGTGGAGATAGTCACCTGGACAAGTTGGTTCCGGTTCAGAAAAGGTCATTTATTTTAGGCTGCTGGCAGGTGAATGGACAACACAGTACAACACACTGCACTTTTGAAAAAAATAAAACAAACACATCTATCACAGCCAACCACGCTAACACTTAACATGACACAGAGAGGTCAAGAACAGACTGTCCCTCTATCAGCGGGGGCAGGTGATAACACATACACTCCTCCCACCAGGAGTCAACCACAGTGCATACATCTACAATCTATTATCATTATTAATATATTATTAATCTATAATAACCCACAGAATACATTTACCCAACAGATCAGTGTTTGATACATAGTCATTCATGAATAACACTCCCAATAGAGTATGGGAGTCGACATGAAGTTTGCAGTTTTTAGTGTTAGCATTTGAACACTTCCTGGTTCCAAAAAATCCCTAAAGGAAAATGAATGGGTTTTCGCAAAATCACCTAAAATAAGGTAAAAATAAGGAAACAATGCCAGTAGACAACCTCGGCAAACAGTTTGGTTAGTTAAAATGTAGTTAACAGTGAGGCACATTTCCACATTTCAACAAATTGTTAACTGGACACGTAATGAATGTCCATTCAGTAAAATGAAACAAAGTCCATTCGGTTCATGTGCGCCAGCATAATACTTGTCCCTAGGTGCTACCATTAGTGATGGCGTGAAAAGTCCATCATGCTAAACGTATTAGAAGCGGACCTGTGCACTATATATAGCTTAAGCCGCTTTGATTGGCTGTGTTGCAGCTACTATGAGTGTAGCTACTATGAGAGCACAGGTAAATATATATATATATATTTATATATATATATATATATAATATATATAATAAATTCAAACCAGTCAAAACATAGGACTATCCATCAGAGAAGAATCAGAGTTTCCTCACATTGTGTGTTCTATTAATTAAAGACCTGTTTGGATTCTGACAAGGCTGATACAGTTGCTGGGATACACCCAGTGAGATTGGAGTGTGGTGATCCAAATAATCGGTGACTCATGGCTTGTCAGGGGCAGCGGTCTGTTTATTCTCCACAAAATTCTGTTCCTTGGCAGGGAGCTCCCAAATTAATGGAGCTTGGATTCACCAACCAGGTGCCAGGCCTGGCAGCCATGACTAGGGGGAGACACACTCACAAAACATTCAGGGACCTATACGCCAGGGAAACAGGCTTTGATTTGAAGCTGGACATGACCCAGCCAGTTCCCCTAAAGCACACGTCGTGCTTCATGTCTTAAGAGTATAAAAAAGTGAACATGCCAGAGTTTAGGGAGACCACTTGACTCAGTATAGGCAGACACAAGGCAGGGCAGTGACAATGGACATACCTAGTTTTATCGGCTCATCCAAGGAGAAAGCTTCTAAATGAACACCATTTTAAGAAATTAGGAAGAGCCGCATTTTAAATTTCAACAATCTCCTACATATTTTTATAATCACATATGGCCAGGGTTTACAACACTCTATGTCAAAGTAAAAGTCCTCAGAGTAGTTTTTTTTGTGGGTCAAGCATGTGGATTTGATTATGAAAAATGGAAATCAGCTGGTAGATGGCGGAGGTGTAGTAATACACTAGAAGGTTTACTTTAAGTTATCCTTTCACTTATAAGTTTGCCTTTTGATGTCTTAGTTGTCACAATCATAACTATTGTCAAATTCACTCATACCACAAACTAACAAAATTAAACCAGCTATGTGAAGCTAACCCATGTTCAATCACTTGCTGATCAACTGTTAAACTGGAAAAAAGTCTGCTTCAGGTATGTTCCTGTTTAAGTAATGACAGTGTAGAAACATATATGATCATTTGTCCAGAGGCAATAGATTCACTGTCCGACAAGACTGTTCCTGACATTCACATGCCATTCTCAATTTGAGGCACCGAGGCACTGGCTGAGGATAAAAGCAGTTTTCACAGAAATATACTGTCCCACAGCTCCTCATTAGCACTGTGTCTTGTGTATTGCGTACACCAAATGCAATTACATAACTCAAGAACTAAAACAATTTAGTTTTAACCACCATGACAATGGCACACATTTTCTAACATGTCAGTCCATGCTCATACCACACACTCCAAATGCCAAATAAAAAGAAGATTATCATCCAGTAATCAGGGAGACAACCACAAAAAAAGAACGGCGAGTGCACTGGTGCATTTTCTGAGGTCATGGTTCAATTTCCCTGAGCTGAAGAGAGTCAGCTACCCTTCTGGGGAAAACAAGAATGTGACGTGATGGCAAGAAAATCCATGACAACATTTTGGGAACAGGATGCAAGTCTTGGTCTTGTTGGTTCACAGCCTGCCAATGGATACCACAGGGGAAATTCCACAGTCCAAATGTCCACAATGATAAAGAGCATTGAGCGTGATAAGATGACCCGCCATGATTACCACCAACACTGCCGTTTTCCCGCCTAAATCCCTTTCTCTGCAACAATGGGATAGAGTTCAAGAGCAAAATGGAACATATACCCTGGTTGGTAGGGCTGCAAGTTGAGAACTTCACTTTTTGGATTCTCCAAGTTCAGGACAATCCAAAAAGCTTTATACTAGTGTAAGGTTTTGCTTGGTGTTTTTTTGGAATCTATTAGTTGACAAGTGGGGATTCCTTTGAGATATGTGTTGGTAAAACAATATATAGAGAAACAGATGAAAAAAATCCCTGAGGTTCCCTTTCCCACAGTCTTACATAATTTTCCTTGGAGCATCTATTGTTTCTGATAAAAGTGGCACTGGTCCAAACTCACACACACCTTTCAAAATAGTGTTAATTAGATAGGCTGACACTCTGTGTTATTTATGTTTCTAAACATATTTCCTGGTAGTGTTGGCACTGATTTTCAAACTGCAAGGCACATTCTGAAATGGGTTTACACCTGTAAGAAGCCGTACTGTGTGTGATAACCAGGTGTTGAGGCCACAATGTTCTTCATCTATTGTGGCTAGTTTTTAAAGGATAGCTTCTAAGGAGTTATTTATTTTTTCCAGAGATTATGATTTTTTTTTCATTTTTCACTCATTTTTCATTCAATATCACCCCCTGCCCATTTTCACAGCTTTGTGTTGCAGGTTTACACCACCACCTTTCATTCCACAGAGGATTCCGGGTGTCAGCAGAAGGCAAAAAGAATCCAAGTGTTTGGATTGGATGTTTCCAACCAGGTCTAGTTCAGTTCAAGAGTATTAGCTGCAGTCAGAATCTGATGCAATCTCTGACACAAGCCAACGCTTGACAGCCAACAAAGGCCTCTGCTCTGGGAAATGTATTTCCTTTGTCAAGCAACTACCCACTCTGTCACATGCCTGAGGCTCTTGAGAGATGATACTGGGGTTTCAAGAGTATTTCTGGGTGTCCATCAAATGAGTGCCTGCCTGTGACAGTGAGTTCCGTCACAGTAATAGTGAATGCTGTCATGCAAAAATTCTTCTCAAAACATGCATCGAACATATGAAGTGTTCGCTCACAGGCAGTCTCTTGATTCCAGCCCAGGAACAATGTTGTACCGGCAAAGACAAACCCTCGCAAACGGCAGTGACACAGGAAGAGAGCGGCCAGGAGTGTTTCTTTCAACAGCTATCTGGACCCGAATCTCCCTGTGCAAATTAGTAAAGCTTTAGGGATTTCTCTGGCTTTGCATTCCACAATACCGCAGAGAATGAACGCCTGACAAAGCCTGACTGCAGCAAATTCCACACAATGATGCTCCTCTTTCCCTCCCTGACTAACTCTGTTTGGACTGGCTACTTTAGGGATAAGAACAGTTTTACCTAAAAAAAAAAGTGGGTAGATGAAGACAACACAGACGACAACACAGGAATGATGACCGTTTGACCTCAGTCAGTTAAACGGACCCTTTCTTCTGGGTCCCCGCTTAAAGGGCCTGTAAATTTGGCCACAAACCAAGGGCCACTTACACGGCACTCCCACTCGACTCAACTCGACTAAATGCCCCCTCCAAAGGGAAGCTCTCTCAACCCCAGGATCCACGGGTCACGTGACCAGTCCGTCAGTAGTCCAAACCCCATAACCTGACTCTGGAAAGGGACGTGGGAGAGGGACACCTGTTTCACGTCAAATTAATCTATAAAGCACCATGGCAGGAGGGTCTTCAACCCATTAAGACAAAACGATTCATTCTGAACAAACACAAGATATCAGTTTTGAGGTATGGCAAGGGTACATGTCCATCATGCTCATTCAGATATTCAGATGTTATACTGACTTTTAACTTTAACTTTTGAATGTTACGTATAAACAAGATAATGTTATTGACAAACAGCTGAATAAGCTAGATCACTTCACACTGTACATGCATAACAAAAGTGTCTATCAATACCTAATGCTGTACTTTTACGTCATAACACTGACGTGTTATTTGTTTTCCATGGCGTCGAGTGGATAGTTGATCTTTCTAACTGTGACTGAATTGACTTTCTCCATGTGTGATTTCTATTGGTAGAAAAACAGCGTGCCATTACAAAAGGAAAGGGTCATTTACTGTTATACTTCGAAGACAGCCCTCAGAGGCAAGAGCTGAAAAAGTAATGATGGCAAGCACGCAGGATGGAAGAAGAAAAAAACTCTCACCCACGTTGACGTGAAAAAACAGCCATGTTCTCCATGATCTCACCAGATGTGAAGTAGATAGAGTGAGGGAGAGGGAGGTTGGTTAAGTGCAGGACTTCTTATTTCATGCAGGAACAAAAGGGATATGCTATATAAGCAGTTACATTCCTGCACTTCTTTTTCTTTCTATGTCGTTTTTCTATTTCTTATTTAAAGTAGTATTTATTGTTACACCAGGTTTTTATTGCTCTTAGCTTGACTGTTCTCTCCCTTGTACATCGCTTTGGACAAAAGCGTCTGCTAAATGACTAAATGTAAATGTAATATAATAAGTTACTCTGGTTGTGCACTATAAATGTTGTCTACAAAGACCTTGGAATTCATGTTAAATGCTGAAATGTGCGCTATGGCAATTCCTAACAAACAAACAAACCCAATGTGGAATAGGACGTTTTGTAGGGAGAAGCCAAATGTTACCTTACTGTGGACCTGGACAAAAAGAGTTAATCAGCAGCTGCTTGTTTTATTTATTGCTCTGTTGAAATGATGAACTGGGATGTGCACCATGTCTGGCAAGCATTTCCAAACAACAGGGACGAAAGACTGGTGAGAGAGAGAGGCCCTCTCTTAATGTAGAATCTCTCACTGTCGTCCCAAAGCCCCAATGTTGTAATTCCCATTGAATTAGTCATTATTGTTGAGGTCCTTCTCCAATTCCCAAAGAGTTGGCTTTCAAATGGACTGGATAAAAAAAAAACTAAGGAAATGATTCTGATTGACCAAATGCATGCAGCAACTTAATGGATTTGACAGAATATTTTACTTTATTTACTTTATTTTGTCTTCATGTAGAATCTGAAACTACCCGTAAAAAAACAGTGGGATATTTTGATTCATGGATTTGTGTTAACCTCACGAACTAAGCTTCCTCCATTCAAACGTTGTGTGGATAAACTTGCATCTCTTCCCTGACCCTCTTCCCTTTTCTGTGTCTAAAGGCTTTAAAGAGCGTGTATTACCAGATTGCACTGTTGTACTAACCATGATATAAGACACCAGGGTTTTCCTTGCATAGCAAATTCCAAGCTGGACACTTTAATTAGCCACTTTGAGTCATGAAGAGACTGCTTCAAGGGAGTAGGGGCGCACGCCCTAGCAAGTGCGTGTCTGTCTGTCCGTTTGTTTGTTGGCATATGCACACATTGTTGTGACATTGTTTATAACAGACCACTGTTGTGCTCAGTAGAGTACTGTCATTAGTAGATTGCAATGGCCGCATCATGCTGGTCTGGTGCCATATTGAACCAAGAAGGGCTGCCAAAGAAGAGTGAACGCCGAGTATCACAAGATGTTCAATCTGACAGCAGCCAGTAAGTGCAGCTAAATCTTGTTCTCTTTTTTGCTCTGGGGCAAGTATTCTATATATTTAGAAAACACGTCATGCTTTGCAGGGTAACAGCTTATAAGAGAGATGAAACTGATGATGAGTGTCACGTGTGAAAAGGCATCGTGTATCATCATATAGCCATATCATCATCGTATGGTAGATGTTACAAAGTATAACTCTGATAAGGACAGGACTAATGGTTAGGTCTGTAAGTGGAGGGTCAAGCTGAGTGGAGCAACAGTAGATGGGGTAAAGCAGTGCTGAGGTGAATACATGAAGTTCCGTCAAAAGGGTTAGAAATGGCTCTGTCATTTTAATGAATGCAGTGGCTATTGTTAGCCAATAGAACCTTAATCTAACAGTTATGAAACGAAAAATGTTTCTTTTCAAATAATCAATATTTACTCTGTGTACGTGTTGGCTTTGGTAGATCAGTTGGTCATATTCCTGTATGCATCACAGCTTAACAGCATGGATGATGCCTGCGCAGCAATTGAACTGGAATGGCTGTACAAGCTCCTTAATGATTAAGGTAGTGGATGATGGCGCCCTCAAAGATGAAAGAAACTCATTTTACAGGAACCCAGGAAATCTTCTTTGGGAAAATACCAGCTATTGTCTGCACTGATGGAGCTGAACAAAACACCCCAACTTTGGAACAACTGACCTGGAAATCCGTTAATTTGGGATATTTTCCCATTCTTCCCACGTTTGGAACATCTTGTGTAATAGTTCCTTCATGTCAAGTTCTTTGAACTGAATTTTACTGTGTGTTCAGAATAGTGTGCCAAAAACATATATGATGTTATGTTCAACCACCTTTGGAAAAAAGGCATACGTTTTGTTAACTTAAAATGAGCTTTAGTCATATATGGATTGATAAATACATAGACTGTGAGCCAAAGAGAGGCACAGTGCCAATACCTGGCCGTGTGGTCACCACTTAGATAGAGTGTTACCACAGACTTGGACACAACTGAAGTGCAATACTGTTCAACTTGACCAAGAACTATCCTGGATGCAATACTGAGCTGGCATAAGCACTAGGGGACACCGTGATGACATGACCCACTTCTGGATATCTTGTCAGGCACCAAATGCCATAGAAAAAGAACAACACAGCCATGAGTGTCTCTGCAGTCAGCGCTCAGTCCAAAGCTTTCTAATGGAGTGGCCTGCGAGGTGCTTTGATCTGAACACCAACCCGCCAACATAAATGGACACACTGTTGTTCAGGCCAAAGCTAGGCCTCAAGGGGTCAAGCCAGCCAGTCATCTGGCACTAACCTCGCAGGCTCTTGCGCCACCAGTCTTTCATAACTCAGGACCACGGGCCAAGCCATGATCATCAGGCACTAAACTACTCGGAGGAACCCGAGGATGAGAGGGTGGGAGGGGGAGCACACAAAGAGAGAGAGAGAGTGAGGGGTGGAAGGGATAGTTACATTTAGACAAAAACCTTTTGGACCACTCCGCAACGCGTGACTGCACTCCAGTGATGAGGAATTTCCATCTCAAATGGGAGCCGCCTGTCAGCCTGGGACGACAAGGGCGAGCCACACCACATTTTTTAAACCAAATTTCAGGAACCAATCACAAATAGGGACCCTATTCCACTCTTTTCGCTCTGACAACCTCTCTAAGCTAAAGCAGACACTCGGTCCAAGGTCTGAGAATGGTCAAGAGGGTGCTATATCATTGCTGTTCAACAGCATGAAAAGACACAGCATAGACCAGCAGTTGGAGCTGTTTCTACATGACAAATAACTCAACGGCAGTTATGTAATTTTACACATTCCTCTTCGTGGACACATTAATTTGACCTCAGAGGCACTGTCTGACCCAATCTGACCACTTCTCAATCAAACCAAATGCAATAAGCTCGCCAAACAGATGTCACACCAGGTCCCGCTTTCCGCTGCATCAACACATTGCTGCACATTAAAAAAACATAAAGCAGCCAATTTATTGCCACCCCATTCCGCAAAAAGTGTCTCTGTTTCAGGAGAGGGCCGGGGTGTGTGCAGGATTTACAGAAGAATCATTAAAAGGGTGGGGGGGTGAACAAAGAGCGGACATGGAGTCGTGTCCAAACAAGACCACAGAGGTCTGTGGAGGGGAGGGTGGTTCCACAGGTGGCAGTTTCCAACACCCCCCCCCCCCCCACACACACACACACCTTCAAGTGAACAGAGCTTTGGGGGCAGAATGCACACTCTCCTCCACACACACACTCTCACACACACACACTCTCACACACTCACACACACACACACACACACACACACACACACACACACACACACACACTCTCTCACACACACACACACACACACACAAACACACACACTCACACACACACACACACACACACACACACACACACTCTCTCACACACACACACACACACACACACAAACACACACACACTCACACACACACACACACACACACACACACACTCCTCCACACACACACACACACACACACACACACTCTCCTCCACACAGACCTCCAGTGGAGCCCCTGACGCCTCTCTGACATGCCTGAGAGAGGGATGACCAAAAAGGGAAAACAAGAAAAGACAGATCTCCAAACAATCATCTGGTTTCTGTCTGGCCCTGGGACCGTCAGACCCATGGTGCTGTTTTCAGAGCTGGAGGCTTGCCTACAGATGTTCGAGGAGGCTAATAGGGAATGTAGCACAGCTCTCGTTAGAAGCTGACTCGTTCCTTTGTGCCATGGCGTGGAGCTGAATAGAGACCTCTGTTTGCACAGAAGTATACAGGGCCGGGAAGTGGACGCATGTAGCAATCACATGGGTCTATTAAAACCAGAAGGGGAACATGGCACAAATTGAAGGCTCCTTATTCAGTCTCCATCTCTCTCTCTGCCTGCTATGTGCCTACTCTGACTGAAACTTCACACAAGGGAGTTCCTGTTCACAAGGTGTCGGGAAGCTTCTGAAGTGGCACTAATCTTGTGAGCTGCCTGGGTCAAACGCCATCCCTCAGTGCGTCTGAGGCGCCAGCCCTGACAGGGTCAAAGCCTGCGCTGACCTGAGTGCCAAGTCATGGCAATCAAGCTGATTCCTGTCTTTGTCCCCCCTTCCCTAATCCACGATCATCCAAACAACAAAGGTTCAAATATTTTTTTTTGTTTCATTTTTCATAACTATGCTGCTTGCAGCACCGCTGAAAAAAAAGTTCTTATTCATGGCATGTAATGACACACAAACGTCAGCTGAGCATGGCAGGGTGCAGAATCAAATCTATTGTTCAGTGGTCAGTAGGCTATAACATAGGGCAAACCATGCCCACAGACTAAATGCAGACGTACTGTGGTCAACTCCGCTTGTTTCAGTTTTCCTTTCCTTGGTTTAATGATTCCTCGACCAAGGTTGCTAATCTTCATATTATATTGCCTTCAATCCGAGCATAGCAAAGTGTTCAAGGACTGCAGTCATTGTATTTCACATCAAGTCATGCGGTGAATTACGTATTTCACCGACTTCTATTAACATCACAGCCTGCAGTTAGGCTTTCCGAGGGATATTAAATAGCTTTCGTACAGCGAGACAGACAGCTGCTGTTACACGTTCCAGTTATGGCAGACAATAATGCTGGTCTTATCGGGGGAGGAAACCCAGCTGCGTTCCACTGGTGTCTACATAAAATGCCACCGACGACTCGAAGTATTTGAGCAAATAAGGTAACCATAAGATCCCTTGGAATTAATAGCATCCACAGTCACACTATTGAGGTTTTACAACTTTATGTCGAAGATGGCAGTTGTGCAACAAAAGTGCATCTATACAGCGACGAAACTTTGTCTACCATCAATGCAACAAAGACTGCTGGCATTTTAGTTATTGCAGGGGTTGAAGAGAAGCATGTAAGAACCACTTCGATCTGCAAAAGTTTTAATATAGTTTACCTTAAAGTGGAGACGGACAACGAAACTCTCCTATAAGTGTCTTTCGACTTTGAATAGTAGTTATTTCCCTATTTATCCACCCCTCCATCTGCATGTTGGTACAATAGCCTGCCTTCAGTTGATAACTGTACTCAAGTTACTAATTAAGAAGACACCGGGTTAAATCACAGCAGCCACTTCGTTAGGCCTAAATGTATCTGTAAAGTGTGACAAAAGACCATATTTGAACTTTTTAACATAGCGTGTCTGTAAAGTGCAGAGGACAAAGCGGTAGACCTTCCGTCCCACCCCCACTACTTTCCCATAGAATAGAGTACTTACAGGATGGTGGTTTGAGGAGCCACGGCAGGTACAGTTTCCAAGTTTAAATGCATACATCTAACGGTAGTGCGAAAACATAAACAGCGGCTTGGGCAAGAGGAGACGACGTGAGGACCACTGGCGACCAAGAAAAGTCCAACCGCCGCTAAAAACGAGGGTAAATTTCGGCCAGTCCACATCGCCATTGCAAGCGAGTCAGCCGTGCTGAGAACTCACCGCTCGCTACCCCTCTCGCCGACTAACTAACATCAGTTTTTCTAAAGCTTTGGAATTCGGCAGTCACCATACGCTCTCTCCGGACAGCAAAAAGTAGGGCAGTGTTACAGATGATGTGAGACGTGTAGAAGCCAATCAGGAACTCCTTTGACAAACATTAATACCCAAAGCCCATCCTACCATCTATCAAAGCTCATAAAAAATGTTTGGCCTATTGCTTCATGAGTAGGATGGGTCTTTCATATGTGCATATCTGAGCTACTATGGTTACAAAACATACGAATGTCAATCTTAAACAATATAATATAGAATAGGGCACTGTTTTAGTTCAGAAAACAGTTACATTATGCAGTATTTTTGGCGAAAAGAATATCCTATACCTCTAAAAGTTAAGGTTTCATTTTAGTTGTTTACAACCTAATAGTAATAATACGTTAGTAGAAACAGAAAAAGGCCATGTGATACTAATATGAAAAGCACTCTATTTCCTCAAACAGCTCTGCACATTCTCAAATCACAATGAAATATGTCTTCGCAGTGGAACTCTTTCAGAAAGTGGTTTAGGAATTCTGTAAAGATTTAGGTGTTCTGTAGCTTCAGGTTTTCCCACACAAAAGAATCCGACTCTGTCATAGAAGGTTTTTCGGAGCGGGCAACGGTTCATCAGGTTTCTTGTAGCCTTAGGACAGCTTGTTAGAAACTCTCAGGAGACAAAGCCATTAGGATTTTGGTTTCATTCTTTTTCTGTGAGGAGCACATCCATTTCAGTTGCGGTAACAAGCACTTCCCTTCTTCAGAATATCATAGACAGAGCCAAGTAATTCTACTGGAACTCTTCTTTCAAAATTATGTCAAAAGTGTTCATGTGTGTCTATGTACACCCTTTATTGGGATGCCTAGACTGTTCTAGCGCTCTGGTGAGGCCATGCTGCCCTCTGCTGGTATAGAGATGGAACTACGAACTTCGAACTACGAACCTACAAACTTGCTGGCTAAGTCCAGATGCTGCTGGTGATAGTTCCCAAGTATTGGACACACTACAGCCAGACTACGTTGGTTTTAGCCAGATTTGTGTGTGGCTCAACTTATTACTTAAACAATACACAAGTATACAATTCTTATTTCCCAGTTTAAAATGGTTATGGTTAAATGGTTACAAATTAGAATTACAAATGAGTCTAATACGGGGTGGAAGGTTTTTCAGGATTTGTGGACTCTATGATCTGTCCATAAGATAAGAGGGAACAGACAATAACATAGCAAACGTGTGGCAACACAATATTTCTTTATTCAGAGTAAGATGTGTCAACATCCAGCATGACAAAAATTGTACAAATTTCACAATTTAAAAATGAAATATCACAGCAACTTGTGATCTCACACATTTATAGCAAAATTAAAATGTCAACAAATCCATGCTGTGTAGTACAAAAATAAATTAAACTTCAGTTCCACGGAGAGCACAATAGTTTATACAAAATCCTGTCTTGTTAATGAGTACTTAAATTAACCTCCAAATGAACAAGTTAGAATAAATAAACTCTGATGAATTCACAATAATTTATATGAAATTTCAGCATTCTAATATGTGATACCTTTTCTGTGTTCCCTATGTAAATAGTCACAGACATCTTTTTTTTTTTATTTGATATTATGTACCAACAGTAGATGAGCAGCAGGTTTGTGCTTAAAATCCCTTTCCATTGTACTGATGATAATTAAAAAAAACTGATACTAGCTAGTACTCTACTGAAAGCATTACTATATTGGCAAAAAGCTTCAGACACAATGCTGTGGAGGAAGGCATATGCAGCTATGGAGGATGGAGCCCTAAAAGAGGACATAAAGTACAATACATGAGATCAGGTGAACGACAAGCACCTTTGCATTAGCTCTCGAAAAAGGCAAATTTTTAACATGGTCGCTAACAACTAATAGCACAACAGAAATGGGGGGGGGGTTGGGGGTTGGGGGGGGCCACAGACATAGAACTGCATCACCCCAAAGATTAAACTACAGAGTGTGTTTAAGATTTTAGTCTACTGGCAAATTAAAACAGAGATTTTCCATCTTTAATACCCTTTCATTGATTATTTGACCATTTTGTACAGTGATTAGATATAAAGTGCAGCTGGGGATATTCAATGATCATCATAACATACCAAAATGAAAATTATATATAATTGATAATTGTCGTCTAATTGATAATATTACTGTTATCGGTATCGGCATTACTTTGATTGGAAATCCCTGTAGTCTCCCTCAGTGATACTGTTGATACTCCTTGCAGTCTTTTTTTTTCTTCCAATCGCGTGCCAAGAGACACATGGAAATTGCACAGTGCCACTTATTAGGATATATCTTTAGGACAAGTGCAAATAGTCTACTGGCACATAAGTGGGGACAATGACCCTGTAAGTCCCGCTCTCATACTCTACATATATATTCTTTACAAAAACCTTGTTTCTCGATTTAGGCTCTCAAGTACTGCTTACGTTTCTGTAAAAACATCAAAACATGGAAACGAAGGTGTCCCTGTGCAAAATTGTACATAAAAGAAAGAGGAACTCAGAAAGAACAATTCATCTTTCACCTTTTTAAACTGAATGTTCGTATCCCTCCCTTTTCTAAAACATTTGTTTGTATTAAAAGATTTATATAAAAATTAATATTTTACATATAGTAAAAAGATTCATCCGTTTTCCCATTATGTTTATAAACAAGAAATTGCATATACCCAAACCGTTTGACTGTTTGCATCCCATATCTATAAACATGTGATGTCATATTGCTGAGACGCTGCCCGATTCTAGCTACTGCCATTTTGAAAATGAAACAAAAGGTAAAGTTATGCGAGGATGATGCTTGGAGTCTAAATTGCCATCATCTTGTTGCTGATTGAGTGATAATGGCTATCTACTAAAGCAAAGTAAAGATGTTTTTCTACTATAGAGGATAGTTCTTACTAGGTAATGGGATTTTCACCATTGGGTTTCCGTGTCATGATGTTTACAATAAAACTGTAACATTCATACATCAAGTCAGTTTCTATACAATGCTCATCTCCAACATCTTTTTGAAGTGCCCCCACTCACCGCCACCGAATTTATTTGTTTCTTTTTTTTTTTAACAAAAGACAAAAGAGTTTTCAAGCATTTTTAAAAAATAAAGCAATTTACAACCAAGTCTTGCTTGGACACATACACACAAAAAATCTCATTTTTGAAAATTCCATAAAATCATCAGATGAAGAGAAAAAATAAATGAAAAAGTAGCTACCTCCTTATGTCCTCAGTGATATATAGATATATTTTAATTTTCATCGTCAAGGTCAAGGTAACCTTTTCAGCCTGTGCCACTGTCTCAGCTAGCATTAAAAAGTACCTATGTCTGATATGATTTGCCTTACTGTTCCGAAATATACACTAAAAATGTGCATACATGAGCGGCTAAAAACATTACATCACACTATGTTAGCTCATATGAAAACGTACAAAATGTGAATGTTTTTTTTGTTTTTTTTTGTTCAAAAACTATTCTGCCAGTAACTATTATCCTTGAAAGCAAGACAAGAAAGAAAAAAAAATGATGTTTTTTGAAAGCATAACACTTATCTTTTCTTTTAAAAGAACTGAAGTGAATATTTAACACTGTCTGGTAAAATTACAGCAACAATCCAAGAGGCGTCCCACTGACGTTTTTTGTTGTTTTTCTTTTCTTTTTTTTTGTTAGTGTCTTTTTTCCTCAGCTTTTTTTAAAATGAGATTATGCCTTCCTCTTGGTGGGTGGCTAAACTTGTATTCCTTGGACCGCTTGCTTGATATTTTCCAACAGCGCTTTATTTTCCGGACTCTGATATTGATCTTGATTTGTGTACATATCTGTCAGTGTAGTCACATATGCATCAAAGTTTTGCTCGTTGATTGGCTCCTGTGAAGTATTAGGGAAAATGGACAAAGGTAAATGAGATTTGTAGGAAAAAAAAACATAACTCCATAGTAGTAATAATAGTAAACAAAACTGTCTGTCATCATGAGGTATATTTCTTCAAATCTATTAACAGAGAAATGGGGTCTTTCTAAAGAATGGTGATACACAGATTCAGACAACATGCAATGAAACTGACCCTAAGAATGGTTACACCGGACAATATGGCAAAACAAAACTACTGAAGGTCACTTGGCTACTTCTAAGTTGAAGGGTTACTTTTTAAACATGATTAGACATTCCTTCAGTAACACCGAACAAAGCACACAAAGACATCACTTTTGTCATACTGTATCAGCTTGTGTGAGTACATTGAGGAAAAAATAAAACTGTCCTTAAAGGAGAATGGTTCACTGATGTTCTGTGAAAATGATATTGACAATGACAATCGGAGTTTAAGCAACTGATTTGTGGTGTACTAATAATATTATGTGTGGCCCTGGACCTACATAGGGCACCAGTGCCTGGGCACAAACATATAAACAAGAATAACTACTATAAACATCATTAAACTAATATAAAGTAAACATTAAACATATATAGCCTCTTTATAGTCACATAAACGATCATGGTGCCTTCTCCCCATCTACCTGTGGTTTGTATGATAACTCCAGGCCAGCAGGGTGGCTGATGGTAATGTAAAGTATAGGCTACAGTTTAGCTGGGAGGACAAGGACAGACTAAAAGCAAAGCCACTTAGGACACCCAAATGGCCACCATTGAGCCTTATTAATGTTAAGAGATTAGTATTCAGTAGAATTGATTATTAATATTCATTATAGGGTGATATGTATTTCTTCATTGTTTGTTTTACATTAGTTTTGAGACTTTGCGATTATTCCATTAACATTTTGTGGAGGTTTACATAGACACAAAGGCAGCTGAGTGAATCCCTTCCGGTCTATAGCAAACAGTGGGTGACTCTCAAAGGGTGATATATCATGTGATATCCCTACCCCCCATTTTTTAAGACTGACTTTTTAAAGTGACAATTCTCTAAAACTAGCTTTTTCCATTGGAACATGTTTAGATGAATGAAGATGATGTTAAAATATAACTGAGAAGCAGAGAAAACTGAAAATGATATCAGTTGATCTGTGATTTCAAAGTGAGAAAAAAAAAAACCCTTTTCCTACATTCCTGTATGCTTACTTGTGTAAGTGTATCGTCATGAGTATGCTCATAGTAATTCATTTTAGAGCATTTAAAATCAGTTTAATTAAGTATCTTACTCGATACTTATCAAAGCTAATAACTCCAACATTGTTTGATGTTTGATCTTTTGTCATTATTTTTATACATAAAAAACATATTAGAAACAGTTCTACAGCAAACCTAAATGTAATCCTTACAAACTATTCTTGATTTGTAATTATTAACACATATAATGTCTTTGTGTACATGTAATGTTGATGCCTCTATCAGAAACTAGAGGGCCAAGGCCACTGGTATGTGTGTATATTTTGGAAGATATGCAGGGGACAGAAGAGTTCAGAATAAGAAAATAAAAATACAAGAGATGACAATTAGATGGTGAAAATTGTGCTCTTACTCTCTGGTGCAACTGTAAACAGCTGTTATTTCTAATGGGTGCCTCTTTATGTTGCAGCGGTTTCTAGGGGGAAAAGGTGTAAAACAAGAATTCTATTAGCCTACTGTGTTAAAACATACTTAATTCACATTTTGAAAACGGGGCTGGCCATTTGTTATGCATTAACAAATAGAATTAAGAGCAGCTCTTTGTACCCTCTTCCTAATGATAGCTAGTGTGGGTAAATCCCAAATCATTTGTTGAAGGCATAAAGCAACCAGTTAATGTTAAGGGGGTTTCAAGATGATCTTTCTTATAAACACTAGAGGGCAATGTTGTACAACAAACATACTGTATGGCAAAAAGCAGTATGCAAGTTCACAAATCACTTTTGAAACAGGCAAGACACAAAAGGAGCTAAAAAATAAACAGCCTGTGTATCCATATATAGTGAAACCTAATACTGAATCCAGCTCTGGAACTGCTATTATTATATTGGGATCAAGGAGTTAGAAGATAACTTAAACTTTGATATTTTTTTTGTGAGGAAAGTCATTCAATGGTCCTGGGTCTTCAAAGACCTGCATTTTTTTATTTTGTTGAGGTTACTGAAAAGAGATGGTGGTACAGTTACACGACACATCCGCTCATTCATAAAGATGAATATGTCAGAGGGATGTATCGTTAGAAATGTAACCAATGACCAATGACCAATGGCAAGCACTCAAAGGCCAATCCTATCTATCAGGAACATTAAAGCTTATCGTAAATACAAACTTATATTTGTGCCGAGAAACATACCATTTACCTAAATAAACTGAGGGGAAATACTTAGTGTCCCTCTTTACACAAACATCCTTTTGCCAGTAACAGAATCTAATGATTTTAGTAAATGACTTTTTCTCTTTTGCGTGGCCTTTTCTTTATATAGTTTAAGTAGTTTCATGGCCATATACAAAATGATGAAGAGAAGAGGAGGTCTTTTTTTTGTGCCCAATTTAGAGGGAATATAATCAAAACAAAAGATGGTCTGTTTCGATCTAATCAACAAATACTTAAAAATGTGTTATTTGCAGTGACACATGCAGAGCTATAGCTGCATGGCAAGTCCAGAGGACCTGATTTGACACGAAAAGTGTCAGCCATGAAAATGAATAATTGGCTAGATAGCAGCTTTGGTACAGTAGTTTTCAGAAGCTGAAACTGAATCTAGCTGCTGCAGATCAATCCTTTCCTGCCAGCATCTCTTCACCATATTGTGTGGTTTAACACTAAGGTAACATTCTAAATCTCTCTCTTCCAGCCTCATAAATTGCTTCAAAACTGATTTTCGCATGCAACTAGGGCCTTGGGTGCTGTACTTGTGATTAAGCAATCAAATTATTCAAAATAAAGGAATTCTTAAATAACAAGCCATGTGCTATGTTTTTGTTATAAACTTGCCCGCTTTCCGCTCTTGTTGGTGGCCCTTACCATATCAGGGAGCTGGATATTAGCTAAACTGTTAATCAGTGACTGGCTCAGGTTGGCCAGCTCATGCAGGAGAGATTCATTTTGCTGTTCAATCACCTTGTTTTCTTCCTCTATTGACTTCAGATTAGTCTCCATTGTGGTAATCTAGGAAGGGGGAAGGCAGACCATGAGAAAATGGTTACCTATTTGGAAAAAACGCCTCTGGAGCTCACATACCACCTTGCCAATTCCACCTCGGGCTACACAGTAGTAGCCTTTCGAGACTCTGTGGCTGGAGGTGTGGACTGGGGAGGGTGGACTGCACAGCACAAGCACAAGTGAGAACAATGGCCAAGCAAGTCCAAACACCAGGATCTAGAATGCTAGCCAACACAGACTGCGGAGTCAGCACTAATGTCTGATACAAATGCGTCTAAATGGGTCGTAGTTTGACTATACAAAAGGCAAGGCAGACGTGGATAATTGTAACGTTGAGCAGACACGGAGACGTCTGGTCTGTCAAGTTTTAACTACGTCTCCTCCGTGCTTGACTGACTCCGGTTGGCATATCTGAGGGAGCTCTTGTGAGTCATTGATTTGCCTCTGTCTCACAGCGCTCTGAACTGATATCAAAACTGTTACGCTGTGTGCATGGACCACAGATGGTTTCTCAGACACACAGACAGAAACACACACACACATACACAAACACATCGAGATGCACAGACACACACACACACTTGCTGTCTCAAATCAACTTCATTCCATTTCAAATGTCTTTGAGAAACAATGTAGAGAGGCGTGTGTGTTGGGGGGTGGGGGGGGGGGGGTCGATGGGGGGTGGGGACGCTCTAGTTTTTTGGTCATGTGAGGCTCTAGTTTTTTGTCAGCGCTCACTTAAAGTGTTGTGGTACAGCACTACAGGGACTTTATACAGTCCCTTGGTTGCAGAGGGGGAGCATGAGAGAGAGTCTGTATTATAATTAGGAATGCCCCACTTTACCATACCTCCATACCTCAAGCAGGAGGTAGTTTCAGAACAGGTTGAAAAAGTAGCTCTTGAATTATCAATAGCTATACAACATCATACATTAGCTTCTCCCTCGATGGCATCCCCATCTCGCCTGTCTTACCATGTGTACAGACATGCAGATATTGTAGATATACAACGACGCAGAAAACCCTGACTTAATTTTAGCACTATTTTGTGTAAGAACGAAATGAAGCAACACAGTAAAAGTACAGTAAAAGATTCATGTATAATGCTAATCCGACGACAGGGCTAGTAGACTAACACTAAGATAAAGTCCACTCTGAACACCAATGTTCAAATCTGTGGAGTAGGCCTTAAAATGATTAGCACTAACAAAACAGATACGTTTCCATATCAATTTGAAACGGTTCCCATTATTCATTTGCCATGAAAATCACAGAAGAAAAGAGAAGGAAACAGCTTCAAGCAACCACTTGCAAATGTTCCCCTTCCCTCAGTTACAGAGACTACAACCTGATAAAGCTTTACCTTTACCTGTGTTCGGAGTTTGATCATATCGGCCTCCACCTGTGAATTAGATTCACTTAAATCTTTGATTTCTTCATCCAGCTGTTTTATCTCTTCATCATTTTCTAGTCCTACAACGAAACACACAAGAAAAAAAAACAAGGCAGAATTAAAATGGCCAAGGTCGCCTTCAAATGAAACAGCCAAACTCTGGTTGTAATGACATGTAATGTGAAATATTTTATGGTTTAAGCATTATAACAGCACTTTGTCTTTATCAGGGAGTGAGATACATACAAATATAGCTACACATGCAATCATACACTAAGTGCTACATTGACAATCATGACTAAGAACTCGTATTGGACTGGTGCATTTAAGGTCAGAATAGCTGTAGCACCTCGCCCGTTTCCCACTTTTGAGAGGTGAGAATTGCCCCCTAAAAGATGGCTAGATACGGGGCTTGTAAGCACCCATAAGAGCTAATTATGAGCCTGATTGCAAGCCTGTGATGATAACCAGGCAATCAGTGCTCCATTGTTTCGGACTGACTAACGGTGCCATAATGTATGCAGGTTCTTGATTGGCAAGTTGCTCTAGACTAGCGGCATTATCTATGCAAACACACAGCTGACGCTATTAGGCACACAAGCCTGTGATTGGCCCTGTTATGTATGCATGCGTGCTGCTGATGAGCCTGCTACGCTTGTGCTCGGCGCTAATGATGTGTGGACTCAGTGGATGGTACCGTTGCTGGGCCGCTGCTTTAGCGTTAGCATTTCCACCCCTGACAGTCTGGCCTTCTTCATGGCCGATGTGGCACGGGGACAGCCTGACAGACTGGAGATAGGGAGACAGTTGGGGGGGAAAGTAAAGTTAAAAGTTCAAAAGTACGTTTAAAAGACAGAAGAAAACTGTGAAATGCCACGCTAATGGCCGAGGCATAAACATTTGTTCACATTCTTTATTCTAGATGCTCTATATTAACCTGAACTTCCATGACATTTAGGAAATGTAAGGGTGGTTGTTGTAGAACTGTGGTCATGATAATTTGTATTATCTGTGAAACTCTCAATCTAACATATTTGTTCTGTCCTACAGTGAGATTAAACGTGTCAGCAGGGGGTCATGCCGGCTCTGAATTTAGAGGCCCACCTCCGGTGTGTCAGGAAGCTGCCGCTCACGTGGCCCGAGCCGTCGCACCCAGGGGTGGGGCAGGACATGCCGTCTGTCTTCCCCGCCTTCCACGTGAACTGCGAGCCGTTCATGTACCCGTCCTTCTGCCGCTTGGCCGCCAGGGGGCAGCCTGAGGCGCTGCGGTGCGACGCGTACTTCCCCGTCACATGACCCTGGCCATCACACCCAGGTACCGGACACCTGCAGCCAGGAGAGGAGATAGTTGCACCCAAAACAGCACATTAAGACGCATATAATCTGTGTCGCCATCATCATTGTCTTCATCATCATTGTGATAATATTGCCCTACGTGAGTCTGAGCTGTAGCAGCATGATTGGATTCTCATTAGCTAGAAAGCTAGCAATTCACTTGTAAACACTTCACACCCTGTGGCTTAGTGCAGATTTCATTTTTGTTACGAAGCTTGCCAAACTATTTTGACACATGGAGCACAGGAACCAGGGGTGAAAAAAAAAAGGCACCCATCTTGCTTCGGAATGGAAGAGTAATTGCTTATTTGGCACAAAGCTACAAAGCTTAATTAACTACTCTTGTAAGTTAAGTCCAAGGTCAAAGGTCAAAGTATTTTTCTTTTCCTGATTTCCAGAGGCAGGTGAAGTGTCTGTAGCTGGGCTAAATGAAAACAAATGGCAGGCACAACCACATTCCACTCAATACCTTACAATTCTGCTTTTGTCAAGAGATTGTCTTTGCACAAAAATGCCCCAGTGCTTTTTTTTTTTTTTCCAACTGAGTCTGTGGTTGATTCCACTACCTGCCGTTAAATTGCCTCTGTGTCATTGGAAGGCATTAGAGAACAATGGTTAGCTGTAGCAATCACTGGAGTCTATCAGTGCTCAGTGGGGCTGCTGCTGCTGGGTGTGTGTGTGTGTGTGTGTGTGTGTGTGTGTGTGTGTGTGTGTGTGTGTGTGTGTGTGTGTGTGTGAGAGAGTGTGTGTTGTAAAACCAAGCACTATGTTGATTTTCTCCCCCCAGTGCTGCAGTCCAATCGATGGAAACGGTGTGGCGTACGAGACAGGTCTGGTGGTGGGGAACTTGCCAAATTGCATCAATACAGAAATGGCTCTTTTTCAAACCTTACACTATATAAAACTACTTTCCCATGAGGTCTGAATACTGTACCCAGGTCTTATATATAGTTTGGTATAAAAATATTCCAGTCTTAAAATAACAGTGAACTTGATGAGAAATAAATGTGCTAACCCATACAGTTCTGAGACTGCTACAGTGGGGCATGTTCTGTCAGTTGCTACAAGCAGAGAAGTGTGCCAAGATCATCACCTCCCATATTTCCTTAACGAATTTAGAGAGGTCAAAGGTGGTGAGGCCAAACTGAGACTCGATGGGCTTGATTTGATTTCCCCGGCAATATCCTGCGCCTAATACAGAGGTTTAGTCTTTGTGCAGAGGGCCCAGAGGAGAACAACGAACAGCAGACATATTTGGTTCAGTCCCTGAGCTTGGAGACTTTTATGAGTTTATTCATTTGCGTTGCACAAACGGGCATACCTGATTGGCTCCTGGTCCTCTTTGTCTTCTTTGCTGTGTGTTATCTTTATGCCGCTCTTCCGTGCCCGGGGACATCCCGATAGACTGAAGAGACAAACATCTCAGTTTTATTCTCTGCTTTTCACAACGTGTCAATATTAGTATTGCTGTGGGGGGGGGGGGGGGACATGTTTATCCTTGTGGGGCCCAAACAGGCTTGTGTCCTGCTTGGATACTCATAGTTGCACTGCAAGTCCCTGGAGAGTTAATGCAGTAATTCTGTTACTGAAAAAAGAAGTAATAGCTTTTGCACTACATCATCTGGTAGTGCTGATTAATAATAATTACAACATGCTTATACGCTTTTTTTTTTTTTTTTGCCTCTACCTAATCACCTAAATCAAATCAAACAGCAGCAGGGTGCTCATTGAGTTTCATTAAACAATATCTGCACACAATGTGTAATACAATCATCCAGCCTCACTCCCTTCAGGTACCCTTGAAAAGGGTGTGGGGTGGGCTGGCTCCACTTGTGACATGATTGATGAGGGGACATGCGTTACCTTCTGTGCGAGGCGTAGTTCCCAGTAATATGTCCCGAGCCATCGCAGCCCGGAGTCGGGCACCTGGGGACAGAGGGACATTCAGTTAGTGTCCAGGCTGAAAGGACAGCCATCCAGCCCCGGAGGTCAACAGACCCCAGCCCAAAACCCAACACCTCCAGTCAAGGCCACTCAGAGCAACACCTTCACCATCTCAGTGCACTTCTGTGTCACTTCAGAATGTACAGTTAATACATTAAGGGCAGCTATACGATCTAACGACAAACCTGACTTGAGATATTGGTGTACAGCCATAGAAACAACGTGATTGGCCTTGTACTTACTACTTGTAGTGACACACTAAATTTAGAATATCAAAAGGCAATTAAAGCTCGTGAATTTTACCAGATGTTCTGCGTTTAGTTTAATCACAGTAATTAACATTAAGATTTACATTTCAAGGGAACATTGCATAGAGCTTAATTTAAAGATGCAGATGCAGAATGCAATTTTGTCTTTCATATGACTGGATTCAAATCTAGATGAGTTCCCATACAGTGTCTATTTGTTACAAGGCTGAAAGAAAATGACAAGTACAAATATGACCTTATTAGGCTGTCTCTGTACATGTGTTGTCAAACATGCAGCCTGTCGGCTTCTGAACTATGTTGAAACCATCATCCTACTTTATTGCATGTCTGCTCTCTGAGGGAAAAAAAAAACAATTTTATAATTATAGCGTAAATATTCGTTTTGCCTTACTTGAGTTCTTGTGAGTTGGTGGCCATCATGCTTCGAATGCTTTTGTCAGCTAAAGGACAACCTGAAAGACTGGAAAATATACCACATCCTGAATGTTAGCGAGAAGTTGAAGGGGTTCAGGGACACACTGAAACATATTGATTGAAACACACACACACACACATACACACAGACACCACACTCACAAACACACATACACACAGGCACCACACTCACGAACACACATACACACTCCTAGTAGAATCAACCCATTCAGAAAATCGACTGTAAATGCAAAAAAGCCATGGTGCACGTGCAGGGGTCATTAGATCTGAAACAGCAGTTAACCCTCTGAATAAATAATGTTTTGATGGTTTTTTGGTTTAGCTTTGTCAGTGAAACAATATGAACAAAATGAATGCAAATGCAATTCGCAATTTATATGCAAAGAGTGTTAGTGTTGTAGTACACTAATTTATTAGATTTATTTCTTTATTAAGTTTTATATATATATAATGTATTAAGTGTGTTTGGTAGTTTATTCTTTGGGTAATTACTTATCTAACATCATACTCAAAGGGTTAACATAGAAAAAGCACTCTAGCTATTTGTTCGACAGCATAGTTGAGGTAAGCTGAAAACAATAAATTGAAAAATATTGAATCCACCATGAAAAAAATGATGTCACACCTTCTATGTGAGGCGTAATTACCGGTCAGGTGACCACTTCCATCACACCCTTGGGTTGCGCATCTGTCTCCAGGAAAAAACAATAGAAAGAATAAAACCCCAAATGAAATGAAAGAATGCCAAAAGAGTAAGTAAGGCTGAAAAAAGTCTCTTTGCTTCTTCTTTGAATAGATCTCTTATTTTCATTGTTTCCAGTTTAGCTTCACTGTCTGCAGATGTGCATAGATCTGAGCCTAGGTGTCATGTTTGTTTGTCTTGACCAATCCGGGGCTGAGCAACTGCAACATGAACAGGTTGAATGAGAGTGATGTTTTATTACAATAAAGCATCCGAAAGGAAAAAGCAACAGAAGCCAAAACTATGCTAACGGATGAGCCCCAGCTCAAGTGAGGAGGAGAAGGCTGCCAGCACATTAGGTAGCGTACAGAGCATGCCAGGGGGTGCTGCGGGCAGAGACCACTGAAGCAGTGCGACAGAAAGGAACCGGAACCAATACGAACAGAGGAAGAAAAAAAAGAGAGGGAGAGTTGGGGTGTGAGGAGGAGGAGAGGCAACAGGAGGAAGAGGGGGGAAAGAGCAGGGAAGGGCAGGCAGAGACACTTTCCCTGCTTTGCTTACGTTATCAGGTCCTTTTTGCTTTCTTTGCAGGGGGCGAACTTCGGCTTAGGGCTTGGGATGTTGACGTCGCCGGCGTAGGGACTCTCGTCCAGAATGTCCTGGAAGGGGTCCAGGTCATCAGGCTGCAGAGGACAGCAGGAGAGGGAGAGAGACAGAGACAGAAGGATATTTAAAGCAAGAGGCAGACACAGAGGGATTGAGGGATGGGGTCGGATTGAACGAGAGAGAAAGAGCGAAAGAAAGACCACGAAAGATTGAGATGGATTGAGACCCAAGTCAGGGCATAAGAGACAGATGGAGCACACAAATGTGAAGGGAAGACAGCATGAGGGAGGGAGAGAGAGAGAGAGAGAGAGAGAGATAAAGAGAGAGAGAGAGAGAGAGAGAGAGAGAGAGAGAGAGAGATAGAGATACGTGGGGGAAGGGGGTTAAGCAGAAAGAGAAAGGAGAAAAAATAACTTTAATATCCTTCCTCAGCCTCCTCAGATTAAATCAATTGTTAATACTATAGATTTATTTCTCTCTTTTTTTGGTTCAGGGGGCCATTTGGGTGAGGTGTGTGGCTGGTGGAGACGGAGGCACCGCTGGGGGCCGTTTGGGTGAGGTGTGTGGCTGGCAGAGACGGAAGCACCGCTGGGATGCCGTCCAGATGGCCCGTGGCCCAGGGCCCTGCAGAGCCCAGATCAGTGGCTGCGCCCGCAGACACATCACTCAGCCGATGCCAGACTCATGCCAGGACGCTGGCCAGGGTCACTGGCATAAATACATGGGCTGTAGCCCTGTAGACCTCTATGCAGTGGGCCCCCCCACATGAACCAGCTCTAGCAGCTCCAGTCATCTGTGAGATGCATGACAGGTTTCAGATATACCGGGCACGTGCCATGAAGAAAATTTGTGGGGCCGGTTGTTCTGCGTGAAGCCTAATGTGAGGTATACATAACTGTGAGTGAAGATGTGTATATGCATTTAGACATACATTACACACAGACACACATAGGAGTTATTGCACAGTGCAGAAAAATTGATACACATGAACCCACCAAAAACACAACACCCTCACACAGTGCTCTCTCTCTCTCTCTCTCTCTCTCTCTCTCTCTCTCACTCTCTCTCAGACAGACAGACACACACACACACACACACACACACACAAAGCTGCTGCAGCTATCTCAGAGTCTTTTCAGAATCTTTCCGAGCCTTTCACAAGATGAAACCTGCTGTCAGTGAGTCAGTCTTTTCAGCGGCAAGGAGGGAAGGGGGAGAGGAAGAGGAAGAGGAAGAGGGGAGTCTTCATTAAGCACAGTCGAATTTCAACTCTGATCTTCAGAGTGAAAATTATCAGCCTTTAAACACACGCCCGCTAACACACATACGCGCATGCACACAGAGACACAGGTTTCCTCACACATCATCAAAAAGTCACACACTCTATAACACAATTGTGCTTCACACTCAATTTGTATGCAAATAGTAAACCCTCGATTGGCTGTCGAACTGCACCCGTCAATCACTGCCTCATTGAACGCAGGCGTCTGGTGGAAAGTGAGAATTAATCTGTCGATTTTGGCATATTAAGCAGACACGAGGATCTTTTAAGTGAACGCCTTTGTGCCTTTGGATATAGATAGTGACTTCTATTTTTGAAGTGAGCATCGGAAGGTTGCTGTTGCAACTATACGAACGAAGAATCAAGCAGTTTTTTTTGTGGCGTATGCAGTGAAAGCCCATGCAATAAAAGGATCAAATGAAAAAAAAAAAATGTGTATTAAAATATTAACACATATCCAGACCAGAGCATGTGATACAAAAAGGGAAAAAATATTCTTATATAGACCACTAGATGGCAGTCTGGTGAAATCACACAATCAATCTTACTGCAGCCTTGGCTTTGAGCTCATTTTTTTGGGATGTTACCATTATGGTCCTGAAGGACCTTGCCAAATTGATCTCTTATGAATTGGAATATTACACTACCTGTTTTCTGCACTGCACCATCACCTGAATTGCGAGGACTCTGGCACATACAAACGTGCACACGAGCACACCTACACTAATAGCAGCATATGCTTTTATACACACATGCCCACTCAGGCACTGTCACTCACACACACCGCACAATCACAGTCACCTTGCGCATGTATATACACACACACACACACACACACAAACATAAATACCCCCCCACACACACACACACATTAATAAATAATTCTACAAAAAAAACAGAAAAGATAGTAGTGTCAAAACAGAATAATGTTTACTGGTAACAAATGGTGTAGGAAATATCTACCTCACCAAGGACTTGTGGTTTTTATGGAATTAAATGACCAAAGGGAAAAAAGATCAAATGCCTGAGAGCTGTACTGCAAATATAAATTAAATTAAATTAAATTAAATTAAACATAATTTTTGTTCATGCCAACTTCTTTTCATAAAAAAGCCCTTGGTAAAAAGTGATGCAAGTGATAAATAATCCAGAAATATTCTACTTCTAAATTTCGAAGCACTTCCTCAATCTGACAAATGACAGATGTTTTTTTTTTGTCACAGGCACAAACACATATATAGGCACTCTTGACAATGTATAGGATGTATGAGTGATATGTACTGAAGAAGAGAAGTGAGAAACGGCACAGAGGATGTTTAAAACACAACAACCACAATGGAGGGTGGAGCCCAGAGGAGGCAAAGAAGTGACAGATGTTGAGCTGCATGCTTAAAAATGTTCAGTGACATATGACTGTGTGTGTGTGTGTGTGTGTGTGTGTGTGTGTGTGTGTGTTTCTGTATCTTTGTGTTTGTATGGGGATGTCTGCATTTTTAAATGTGTGCTTCTGTGTATTCATCACACACTTGAGAGAGGACTCGTATGTGTACAGTATTCTCTCATCTCTCCGAAACATGCGCACACGCAGGAGAAAACAAAGGCAGTGGCAGCTGTGTTCAGGGTACTCTTCAGTTTCGAATACCCTCTGGATTGCATTGCCAAAATTTCTCGGCCATTTTTTCTTGCCCACGTGTATAGCACAGACCACAGACAAATTCCTTGGGTGCGGTCGTATGTGTGCATCAATATATTTTATGTGAGCTTTGTCCACCTAGCACAGCTCTGCGTGAGTTCTCTTTTCTGTGAGTAGGTATGTGTGTCTTGCCAGCAGGGCTCTGGAGGATACTGTAGGGGGGTTATTGGGTAGGGGGGGGGGGGGGGGGGGGGTTTAGGTGGCAGGTGGGCGGGAGCGGCACCTCTTTGGGGTCGTCCTCGTCGATGCATTTGATCTTGGCGTAGTCGAGGGGCGGGTCCCAGCAGTCGGCCTGGCCCAGGGGGTAGCAGTGGCCGCTCAGCAGGGCCTGGCGGCGGGGCGACATGGGCTCCAGCGGCGTGAGCACGGCACAGCTGCCCTCCCGCTCGCACAGCTGTGGCGGCTGCCCGGGCAGCGGCGGCTCCCTCTGCTGGTGGTGCGGCGCCACTACCACCGCCTTACTCACGCTCAGGTCCAGCGTGCCGTTCTCATCCAACTCTAAGTCCGGGTTCTACCACAGGGAGAGAGGGAGGAGGTGGGAGCAGGTGGAAAGAAGGGGGGGGGGTAGAAGAATAAACAGATAGACAAGGAAAGAGAGGGAGATAAAGAGATAATAGAAGGAGAAAAGAAAGAAATATAAAAAGGCAGAAGAATGGAGGTAGAAAGCATGAGAAGGGGGAGGGAAGGAGGTGCAGGGATGAGGGGGGAAGAGAGCAAGAGAGAGATGTGAGAGGTCTTCCTCTCTTCTCTCTCTATCTGTCACTCTCTCTCTCATTTATCCTCCTCTCTGTTCAGTCTCAGCAAGGGCTACTAGAACATGTATTTACTGCATTTACTGCATTAACTTTCTCTCTCTCTGTGTGTGTGTGTGTGTGTGTGTGTGTGTGTGTGTGTGTGTGTTCAAAATGATTGCATTGGCTCCGTGCTGCAAAATTGTGTATGTGCACACATGCATGGAGGTGGATTGAAATCTATCACCAATGGTGCTGTACATGACAAAGTATCAACACGTGCTGGAGACATGGCTGTGGCTGATCACATGAGTACATGTTGCAGTGGTGAGTGTGCATGACTTGGCGTCTCCTTTTACAATGACACACATAGGAAATGGCACATTGTTTGAAGGGACAGTACAACAATGGAATCTCAAGCACAACTAAAGCAGCCTGTCATGACGCGTTACTCCAAGGCTCCCCCCAAACGCAAAGACACACACACACACACACACACACAAACAAACACACACACACACACACACACACGCACAGACACACAAAACCTGAATACTGCAGATATAAAAACATACCATACGTATGTACAGACACAAGGACAGATTTTCCCACATAGATATATGCACGTACATCAGTACATGCATACATATTAACACAGTGAACAGTGAACACTGAACACTGAACATAGCAGTGAAAGGTCGTGTCAGGATGAACTGGGGCACCGTTGGGTATGTGTTGCCAGGCCAGGAGCCAGACCCACTTCATGTCAGTAATGAAATTTCAACTAGTTCATTGAGCCTCAGTCCCTGCTCTGCATTCCACTGTGTCAGAGGAGCCACTCCGTCTTGACTCTGATGCATCTGGACAAAAGAGGAGGTGGCTGTGTGTGTGTGTGTGTGTGTGTGTGTGTGTGTGTGTGTGTGTGTGTGTGTGTGTGTGTGTGTGTGTGTGTGTGTGTGTGTGTGTGTGTGTGTGTGTGTGTGTGTGTGTATCAGTGTCTGTTTGTCTATAAGTGTCTGAATGATTGGGAAAAAAACTAAAACACAGTCACGTAACACAGACAGCTGAAATAATTAGCCCTCTGCATTAGAACACAAACCCCAAATAGACTGACTTCACTGAAATTAAGACACAGGTTTATTAGAAACTGGGAACTACACCCAGGTTGATTATGTTCTAGGAAGAGCATAAAGGGGCACATTCCATGTTCTGGGGGGGGGGGCTTCCACTGCATATGTATGTGTGTGTGGACACATTCTGACCCCTATTTCTCGATTTCTAGCTGGGGGAAATCCTTTGCTCTAACTCTAACGCTATGTGATGATGCTGTGCTCCCCAAGGCTGATTTTCCCTCTCTCTCATTATTACCAAGCTTGTACCCGCATGTATGTCAGCGCGCGCGCGCACACACACACACACGGCACACACACACACAAACACACACACACACATGGCACCACACACACACACACACACACGGCACACACACACACACACATGCATGGACACACACACACTCAAACAATCACAGCCAAGCACTCGGAGGAGAGGCGTGCCTGCCTGCACACACCACTGGCAGCTGGAAAGCAATTAGCTGGTGAGCTGAGCTAGCAACGGCCAGCCCTGGAGCAGGAGCGACAGCATTACTATCTCAATCAAACCCCCAGCCCAGCACCCACCCCCCACTGGCACTGCCTCTACCACTCTCACACACACACACACACACAAACACTCACGCGAACACACACACAAACACTCACGCGAACACACACGCATACAGTCACGCACACACTCACATGCACACACACATACACTCAAACATTTACACATATACACACACTCACATGCAAACACATATATACACACACTCACATGCAAACACATATATACACACACACACACACATTCACACATACACACACACTCACTCGCAAACACACACACACACATGAACACACACATAGCCCCCCCAACCCCCCGGCACCCGCTCACACGCTCGCTCCCTTTAATTACAACCTTTCACTGCAGCAGCAGAGGGATGGAAGGAGAGAGAACAGAACAGAAAGGCTGAGAGACGGACAGAGTGTGAAAGAGAGGAGGAGGAGGGAGAGAGAGAGAGAGAGAGAGAGAGAGAGATAGAAAGGGACAGAGAATGAGAGAAAATGGAGGGAGATATAAAGCATGCTGTTGGGCTTGTGTGTGTATGTGTATGTGTGCTTTTAATACTTGCTCGGTAAAGCTATTTGCCGTGATGCACAACTGAAAGCAGATGTGAAATTCTCTCCTCATGCTCCAAAAGCATTGGCTAATTACAGCAGGAAGGATGTTCAGAAACACATTCACTTGCCATCAAATTAGCAGCACATTTTTTTGTTTTGCCTCTCTGTTCAGTCAGAATAGCGTGCGTATCATATGACAGACTGTGTGACAGAGGGCGTGACTGTGCCTGTGTGTGTGTGTGTATGTGTGTGTGCATGTGTGTGCGTGTGCGTGTGTGCGTGTCTGTGTTCTATTGTGTTGTGTTCCCTCAGTGTTGGAAGAGCCTGTGTGACAAGCCTGCAGTGTGCATCAGATTTAATTAGAGGGAGAGAGAAAGAAAAAGAGAAAGGGGTAATGAAGGAGAAAGAGATGAGGAGAGGAGAGGATGGAGAGAATAAATAAGTGTTGGAGAGATGGACTAGGCCTGCTGACCCTGACCTATGAAGCCCTTGGTAAACCACGGAGGGAATAACCAAAGAGGAAGTCAGATAGATAGATAGATAGATAGATAGATAGAGAGACAGTGAGAGAGAGAGCGAGAAAGAGAGAGATGCAAAGTGCGACCAAACAACACAAGAAAAGAGAGACAGGGAGATGCCACATGACACTAACCAAACAAGGCAACTAACCAACAGAGAGAAGGTGCTGAAACAGAAAGTGGAGAAATGCACACATTTGGCTAAGAAGAAAGAGTCATTTTTCACAATGAAAAAAGAAAAACTGGAGGAAGATGAAGGTGGAATTTGGAGGTGTTCAAGGAATATTGATCTGCCTGTAGGAATGGCTTAGAGCCTCTCTGCTATTACAGCTAGTTGACCAACGCTACGGCAAGGACGCTTTCCCTCCATTGTCAGTCAGTCTTTGGCATCCAAGGATGAATTTAGCTGCCAGTCTAATTTCTCTCTCTTTATCATAAAAGATCAAATGTGAAGAGGGAGCAAGACGAAAAAAGAAAGAAGCTCTTTCCTTGCATCTCTCTGTCTTTTTTTCTCTCCCTTCTATTGCTTAAAGCACTTCTGCTCGCCCACCACATCCCAGTCCTCTCTCCTGCCTGTGCCTCACTCTTCTGCTAGCATATGCCACACTGTTAGCATCCTCACTCTTCTGCTAGCATATGCCACACTGTTAGCATCCTCACTCTTCTGCTAGTATATGCCACACTGTTAACATCCTCACTGTTCTGCTAGCATGTGCCTCACTGTTAACATCCTCACTGTTCTGCTAGCATGTGCCTCACTGTTAACATCCTCACTGTTCTGCTAGCATGTGCCTCACTGTTCTGCTAGCATGTGCCACACTGTTAGCATCCTCACTCTTCTGCTAGTATATGCCACACTGTTAACATCCTCACTGTTCTGCTAGCATGTGCCTCACTGTTAACATACTCACTGTTCTGCTAGCATGTGCCTCACTGTTAACATCCTCACTGTTCTGCTAGCATGTGCCTCACTGTTAACATCCTCACTGTTCTGCTAGCATGTGCCTCACTGTTCTGCTAGCATGTGCCACACTGTTAGCATCCTCACTCTTCTGCTAGCATGTGCCACACTGTTAACATCCTCACTGTTCTGCTAGCATGTGCCACACTGTTAACATCCTCACTGTTCTGCTAGCATGTGCCTCACTGTTCTGCTAGCATGTGCCACACTGTTAGCATCCTCACTCTTCTGCTAGCATGTGCCACACTGTTAACATCCTCACTGTTCTGCTAGCATGTGCCACACTGTTAACATACTCACTGTTCTGCTAGCATATGCCACATTGTTAGCATCCTCACTGTTCTGCTAGTATATGCCACACTGTTAACATCCTCACTGTTCTGCTAGCGCTCAGCTGCCTGCCCTTGCTTCTTTGGACATTAGACCCCTGTTTACAGTGGGAAATACATCGCCAAGGCATCTTTCTCCTCGCTAAATTACATTTCATGCTCATTTCAAAGAGCCTCCCCCATGCCTTCCCATCATGCCCCTCTCCAAATCTTATCTGCTGACAGGAAATCAAAAGGCCCTGCAGAGACGTGTGCATAAAATACGGCCATGCCCTTCTGTTTAGCGCGGCTAAAGACCCCCCATTTCCCTTGCTTATCACTGTTAGCATTCGCCTTGCTTCCTGGCTAACCTTAGTTGTGGGAGTGGACTCCTTTGCAAGCCGTTGTTATTTAGGGCAGTGACAAATTGGACATGCAGTGTTCAGTGGCCCTGTGCTCAAAGGGAAATACAATAAATGCCACACTGCATTGGTTTTAGACTCCGCACCACATGACCCGTCAATAACTGTGATGAATCATAGCCCTTCATTTCAGATTTTTTCTTTCATTTTTAATCGATCTCATTGTCCTCTGAATGACAAATTCGGACTACTCCTCACTCACCGCATTGACAAAAATGAGGGAAGAGTAACAAAATCGTCTGTGTTTCTGTGATTTTATGGGGGGCCAATCCAGCCCCGATCCTCACTGTTTTCTAATCAGCCAGAGCCAAACAGCAAAGCCTGAAGAAAAACATCACTTTAATTAAAATTTAGAGGGGTAAATTAGTGCTGCATTGTACAATACCTCACATTACACACCAGGCGACGTGATAGACCTGGAGTCAGCTTCCAGCACAGGCACACAAACACAAACACAGACACGCACACGCACATGCACACACACACACACACACACACACACACACACTCACACACACTCACACACAGATCCCCATCAGATCCCCATCACTTCCCTACTCCTTTCCACACCCCCTCTCCAACGACAAAAAACATCTACGCCAACTCTCACAGTCTTCCCTTTTCTCCTCTCCCCTCCACCTCTCCTCACCCCCGTGGCGCCGGCTCAACCCCCCACCTCCCCCACCTGAGCGGTGCGTGGCTGGGAGACGTACCCGTGGGCAGAGCTCCTGGGGTTTGCCCGTTCCCAGGCTCTGGGGCAGCTCGCGGCAGCGCGTGGACAGGTTGAGGATGGCGGTGGCAGCCATGTGTGCCGCCTCCATGTCGTGCGTGTAGTCGAAGCTGCTCTTGCTGCAGGTGCTGCTGGCGCTGCTCCCCCCTCCGCCACCTCCGCCACCACCTCCTCCAGCACCTCCTCCCCCGCAACTCAGGCTGCTGCTGCTGCTGCTGGGCGCGTAGCTGCTGGCCGTGCTGCTGGCCGAACTGGAGGTCTTGCAGTAGCGCTTGGCTAGGGGGTCATACATGCACGTGCAAACACACACACACACACACAAAGAAGGGAAGAAGGCAGATGTTTAGATGTTGAGTTGAAAGACATTCTGTACTTAGATTCACATCTACTGTCTACACACACACACACACACACACACACACACACAAACACACACTCAGTGTACAACTCATGGACTGACAGACACAGACAAACAAAGAGAATCCCATTCATTGACCAGTCACAGACACTCAGAGTGTCTATAGAGAAACAGTTAACATGTACACACAGAAGGAGAAAAGACCGCCTTCATTCATCCTTCAGAACGAAACGACACTCATTTCCTGTATGTGTTGTTGCATGGGCATAATGACCCATTATCACATAGGAGACATTTGATCTTTATCTTAGTGTCATCAAATATGATTATCTCTTACTTTAGTGGATTGATTTTTAATGTTTAGTACGTTTGGGTGGAGAAAGACGGAGAGAGAGAGAGAGAGGGAGAGAGAGAGTGAGAGTCAGATAGAGAGAAAGAGAGAAAGAGAGAGAGAGAGAGTGTGAGAGAGAGATAGAGAGAGAGAGAGAAGGAGAGAGAGAGCGTAGTGGACTCTGCTGGGAGGCATGCTGAGTTCAAATGTTCTGGGTAGGACAGCCATGCAGTGTGTGTTTCTGTGCATGTGTATACATATATTTGTATTTGTGGGTGTGGGTGTGTGTGTGTGGGGGGGGGGGGGGGGGGGTTCTGTGTGGCACAAAGAGACAATGTGCCTCAGCCACCAGCTGGGCTTCAAAGTGGCATCTCCTGCTGTGAACACTGCTGCCAGCTAGAGCTCTCTCACCTATTAAAGCTCGGCCAGAGAGCCCCCAGCCAATGTTAAGAGATGTATGCTCCAGCACCACAATTAGGCAAGACCTTGACTTTCAGCCACTCTGCTTTACATTATACACCTGGACCATTTAATTTCCATGCATTAGTTTCTGACTTATGAATAGACTGTAGAAGCAAAGGGAAGATGCACTCTGCATATATGATTAGACTATAAATTGAGTGGATGCTTTGAAAAAAAAACCTTTTATTTGTGGGGAGTGTGGGTTGGGGGGGATTTTCTGGCAGCAATTTCATGATTTCGTGATGGAAGGCATTTGTGCTAAATGACTTCTGGTGACGTGTTTGGTGGTGGCTTATTCCCTTGCAGGGCTCCAGTGTTGTACACAGAGCGTGGAGAGAAACTATCATCACATTTACATTCATTTCCTCAGTAGATGGCAGCTTTTTTTATCTTCAGCATCGGAATGCGTTTTTCCTCAGTTTAGTTCGCTGTTCATGTTAAGCCCCTAGCCTTGGCAAATTTGCTCCTGTGATCAAACACAGTTTTATCTCAGAATTTCTTTGAGGTGGAACTGCTATGGACATTGTGGTCCAAAGCAGGTGATAAATGAACAAGACTTAACCATCCATTTGATTGTGTGGTATATTAGAAGCACAGACATAGGGAAATGAGTCGTACCATCATAACCTTTGGGGGAGGTGTCTCGGCCATGGACCTTGGGTGCGATGGCCCGCTTTCCATACACCCCGTGGCTGTCGTAGTTGTTGTAGTCGAAGCTGGTCTTGGAGTACTTCTCCAGCTCTTTGGCCAGGTTGGAGCGCGGGGTTGTTGTGGGAACATTGTGTCCATACTGAGGGATCTCCAGCTGTTTCACGAAGCACATCGGCCTGGAAGACAAACATTGAGGGGGGCTGTAGGTCCAAGACATCAGGGGAAGGTTGCAGTGCTTCATTCATCAAAGAGTGAGCATTTGAATAATGTAAAATACTAATATTTCAGAGTAAAGACAGAAATAGTTAAATATTAAGTCTATGAAGTTCTATCAAAAACTAAAATTTTATCTTTGTAAAAGGCATACAGGACAGTGTGTAAATGTTTCAAAGCCTTCAGTAATGATATACAAAATACATACAACATATGTAACAATACAAGCAAAGAAAGAAATGAAGAAAGGATGAGAAGTTACCTCAGCACCCGATCTGAGGCCTGGTTAGACTTGCTTCCGTCGCAGGTCTGATGCTTCTCGTGGGCTTTGGCCAGCTTCTCTGCCGCTGCGATGGGACACCCCGAGAGGCTGAAACAGATTGGGAACAACTGAGCACCATTCGCCAGGGACGGCTCTCCTGCTCACGCTCGTGCCTTTCCCTTCCAGGCCTGTGCCTTTCCCTTCCTCCACTAATCCATCTTGACATATCATACCACACCAACTCAAAGAGGACAGAAAAAAAAAAAACCGTCAGGCGCGTACCTGTAATTGTACCCGTGCCTGACGATGAGAGTGCCAGTCAATTGAATCAGACCGAGGGCCCTGTCTACGCTTCCTTTCTCTTTTAAATATTACTTTCGGCAACTGTAATGACTGCTCAAGTCCCAAGGGGGAAGGAGAGAAGCTGGCGGCAAGCGCAGGTGGAGTGAGCGTGAGGTGTGAGCCCACACGTGCGAGCGTGTGTGTGTGTGTGTGAGAGTGTGAGCGCACAAGTGCGAGAAGCAGGGAGACGTCCTGCCAATCTTGCACAATTCTGGGGTGTGTGTGTGTATGTGGTTATTTTTTTTGGGGGGGGGGGGGGGGGGGGGGGTCTTTGGGGAGAGCCTACTGCACCTCCCGGGTCTGAAGCACAATGTCCCCCTACCGGGTGTCATGGAGGTGCAAATGGCTGCTGCTAGGACCTGCTACTCACAACAGCTGCTGTGGGTAACACCCTGTCCTCTGCAAGCACCTCGGAGCAGACTTTTACTGTACAAGGTGAATGACTGAGGATTGGCACTCTAATTTCATAAAGAGCGGTAATGTGCAGCTCAGTGACAGTGACAAACAAAAGGGGCTAAGAGAAGACAAAAAATGCCGATGTTACAGGGAAATATGACGTGATTCACCCTAAAATATCAGCGATCCTCACTTAGATAATCTCTCTCTCTCGATTATTGTAGGTTAACAGACTATTTACATGGGGTATATGTTTTTGAGCATATATTTACATTTCATATTCACTGATTAGTTTATTCCTAAATTAGTTAATCTAAAAAGGATATTTGGATAAATAAAAACATTACCTACATAAAAAACCTTTTTGTAGGAGGGCAATTTTACTATAAGAATTTATATTGTCGACACTAAATGTTATTTGCTGTGTTGACACATATTGAAAATAAAAAGGGAAAAACATTTGGAAATATTCAATATTCAAATTCAGTAAACTGTTTTGAAATGAAATACAGACAAAGACAGTGGAAAAAAGAAGGGAGTACAGGTGTTGGTAAAGACTAACAAAATGGCTGTCTTCTTGTGGAACACTCACCTTCTGTGGGAGTTCCGGTTGCTATTGACATGGCCGCGTCCCGTGCAGCCGTGTGTAGGACACTTAAGAACATTTTCATACATTGCAAGAACTTGACGGCAGACAAGAGAGGAAGTGGAAAACAGCGGAGGTTAGACGTCCGAATATTAGTCATTTTACGCAGTTTAAAAAGTGAGAGCAGACAAATAAACAAGAGGAAGCTCATCGCATGCAACATGCAGACAGAAGGAAGACTAAACACATCCACCGCAACGCCAAACCACCTCCAAGCTGAGTCATCTCCACCGTCACCCTACTCATTCTCTCCCTCTTTACATTCGTCTTTTTCTCAGCCTCTAGCAGTCTGAGCAAACAACTCTGTAAAGGTTAAATATGTGCTGTAAAACTATTTGACACAAGCCTCATATTTCAAATGTGGACACAACAAACACAATGCAGCCTCCATCAGCAGGAAAAATCCAATGGATCATATGTGACAGGCAGAAAGGATCTCTCCAGTCTTTCCTCATTGTACACCTTGGGCGATAATAGGCCCTGGTCTTCGAGACCTTTTTACGATAACAACAATCTATACTTGTCTTAAATCCCCACGGGCACCAATTAGATTAATGATCTCCGGAAGTATTGGAGGACCAATGGAAGGTGCAAAGGAGTGTGGGTAGGGGAGGCTTGGCAAGCACCCTCTACTTGTTGACTTCATCATTATCACCTCCTTAAAGCCTTATCCACATCTTCTCAACTCACTGACATATTAATTGCAACACGGTGCTTCTAATTGGATGAAATGGGCTACCTCAACAACCATGCCTTGCGTATTTCACCAAGCACAACAGATGTTTGGCAATGATTGCATCGAGGAAGAGAAGAACATGTTGTGTATTATCACAGGCAGATGAGCACTGTTTAATGGCAGTAATAATGAGTTTTATTAGTAAACTCCATTTTAAGCTTTCAGGTTTTTGGATCTCCTTGGGATGCAGATTGTTTTGATTACACGAAAAAGGAAAGCTTAATTGTAACTGATGTACATTCATTCAGTAGATATGTGTGTGTGGAATGAGCAGAACAGCTAATTTAAAACTCATTTGCCAGAAAGTGTCCTTAAAAATTGGATCCTAAAAACCAACACTGTGGTGTCAATAACAAATCGTCCTATGTGTGTGCTGGAGGTAAGAGATGTCTGTATAGCGGGTCACCTTTGCAGGTAGCTCATTGTGTGCAAATACGTCTGTGTCTCTGATGGGGTCCTCTCTGGCCGAGCTATTGACCACAAATTGACAGGAGGAAACTTGGTCTGCAGCTGCTCCATTGCAGATAATGCATTTTTAAGCAGAGACCTGTCGATATCCCAACCACCCTCAACAGGTCACCTTTCAGTGGCAACAGAGCTGCCACTGGGAGCCAGAAGGGCAAAGGATGGGGGAGCTGCTGTTATATATATGTGTGTGTGTGTGTGTGTGTGTGTGTGTGTGTGTGTGTGTGTGTGTGTGTGTGTGTGCATCAATGTGTCAGTAAGCTTCCAATGGCCACCATGCATCTAACAGATTGATTCTGGTTGTGTATAGAAACATTTCAGATGGTGAAATAGTAACTGAATACTTAAATTGGATATTTTAGTCTTTAATAGAACATGAATAACCTTCATAATAATGGTTGAAAGTAAGATTAAAGATCCAACACATTCTAATAATGAAAGGGAACAAGTGTTTCCTTGAAAGAAAAAAAGAAAAAAAATGTAACCACCTTCTGAGGGGAACATTTTATCTCTATTTCAGTTTTGGCCATATGGTCCAAGGTTAAAGCTTGCCCTCTCCTGCTGAACACCCACGAGTGTCCAATCACACAGCAGTTCAGTGGCCTCGCCAATTTCACCGTGGCCCTTCTGACATCTGGGCACTTTACAAGCAAATTTTTTATGCTAACTAATTCCTAGGCTGTCATTTAAACAGTCACTTTCTTTGATTGCAGTCTGGGTCATTTAGGAGCATAACGATGGTTTCTTTCTTTGGGGT
>NC_045165.1:9055497-9065497 GCF_900700415.2 Clupea harengus
TCTTGGGGGGTTTAAAAATAGGCAGCTTGATCACAGACTGCAACCCAAGGATGGGATTTGCTGTCCTAACTGGCCGTGCAGATTGCCATTACTTATGCTTGACAAGCCCAGCTTCTGATGTTGCCATGCTGGCCTATTTGAACAACATAAGCTGCACTCACTGCCTGGGCCATGGAGATGTGAACATTTGAAATTGGTTGAATAAAAAAAATCCTGTCCTGGGGGTCACAGCGAGGTCCCCTGTTGTGCATGTGAACGCGCCGCCTCAAGACTAGAAGATGGATTTGTAGCTAAACTGCCCTACTCTACGTTGGTACTGAGGGCAGGAAGAGGAGGCGGCAAACGCATGGGCAAAGGTTACAGCAGAACAGGGTATAATCATTTACTGTAGAGATGCTGTACACATAGTTCACCTTTACACTGGCATTAGCATCACTTAAAGGTTTCACTTTCCAAGTGAAGGCATGTTGTTATTACAGTGTTTTTACATAGTTCCTGCATTGTGCAAATCACTTATCTGAAGTGGCTGAATGAGTAAACTCATGGGGCCCTAAGTTCATTGTCGGAAAACAAGCAATGAGCAATGAGCTAAGTCCGTCGCGCGAGAACGAAAGCTATCATGTGGCGTGTGGGAGCATTGCACTGACCCACCCATGTTTGCGCTTAGGATGTTGCTCATGGTATGAAATGAGCAAAACGATTTGACCAAGTTATAGAATTAGCTTTAGTTCAAGCACAGGGGACTGTGCTCACTGCCCTTGGTGTCACCTGCTGGCCCTTGGAAACTGAATACAACCACCATTTTAGTCTTTACCAGCGTTACCTTTCGGGTAGTAGGGTTTCTTCATGCCATCGTGATGCATCCGCGGCTTGCGATACTCTCCATAGCCATGGCCGTGGCGATGACCATGACCATGACCATGGTGGTCGTCGTGTAGCCGTATACCGCCCCGCCGTGCCGAATCCGACGCCATCTTGTCCCGCATCGCCTTGGCCCGTTCGGACTCGAGCGCGATGGCCTTCTCCAGCAGCGACAGGTTGCCCTTGGTCATGTCGAACACCTCCTCTGAGCGGTCGGACGTGACGGACGTGGTGTCCTCGTCGCGGTCCAGGTAGGCGTCGTGGCGTTCGCGTGCACAGCTGGCAAAGGCCTTGGAGTGTGGGCTGAGCTGCTCCTCCAGCTTCATCAGGTTGACCATGTCGGAGTAGTTGCGCTCCAGGGTGCGGCGCTCCTCGTGGCTGGACTGCTGCTGCTGCTGGAGGTCCCCGTAGGGGCCGTGGTGGCCCAGGCCGTCCAGGTGCTGCTGCTGCTGCTGCTGCAGCTGCAGCGTCTGCTGCGCGAGGCTGGACGAGCGGTCGCTCGACTGCGTCTCGCTCAGCTTGCGGGCCAGGTCGAAGCACTGGTTGCGCAGGCACTCCAGGCTGCTCAGGCACACGTCCTCGTCGCTCTCCTCCACCAGCTGCCCGTTGCCGGTGGGCTTGCCCTGACCGCCGGAGCCGCCACCGGCACCGCCGCGACCGCAGCTGCCAGCCGACCCGTTAGGACCGCCCGGTCCGACACAGCCCTCTCCGTTCTCCAGGCCCTGCTCGAAGGCGCTGTCGTCCAGGTTGTTGGACAGCACCGCCCCATGTCCCTGTGCCAGCAGCTTGAGGGAGTCCACTGTCTCCCGCACTACATCACTGTCCACATCCAGACTCAGCTCTCCTTTCCTGGGGCCTCCTTCATTCTCGTCATCTTCCTCATAGTCCTCTTCTTCCTCATAGTAATCTTCCTCCTCCTCTTCCTCTTCCTCAGCGCTGTTGGAGGAGTTGCTGTTCATCTCGGACTCGGTCATCGCCCGGTTGGCAGCATCCTCGGCTATCTTGCCCAGGTTAAGCAGGGACTTGGCGACCAGCTCGTCGTAGTTGTCATACTCGTCGTTGTTGTTGTCATCCTTCTCTGCTGTCTGTCCTGATTTGGCATAGCCATTGTTCAAATGATCCTCCTCTGTAAAGGAGAAAAAAGAAAACCATACACACACAGAAAGAGACACAAAATCAAATTTCACTTCACTTTTCTTCTCTTGGTTAAATGGGTTTCAGTGTCTTGTCTATGTAACAAAATCAGATAAGAGGCTCCTCACATTTCTCAGTGATGTACTTGTGCAGTATCAATACCTGTCTTTCCAGTAAAAATCAATCACCCATGAAAGGAACAATGTTTCGTTGTGAAATAATGTCACTCAAGGCTTGTGTTTTCAATATTCAATGTTCTCTTTTCAAATATTTAAATACAGTATATTGCACTATTGCGCTGTATCTGACAATGTCTGTAATGTGCAATTCTATCATTACCAGGAATGTTCTCTTCAGGAAGCTAACAGAGAAAATCACATATGAATCACATCTTTGCAAATTAAGCAACTGCTTCAGATTTACAAAATGTCACCATGTGTCTTTCATCAATATGTTTCTGCCAAATGTTGTTTCAAATTTTTGGCCAGCTTTTTTGCTTGCAGAAGAAGTAAAAACAATAAAAGCAAAACATGCATTTTCAGCTAATAAAATACTTGCCTCTCAAATCTTAGGACTTCATGTCCATAATTGAGCCAGACAGTTATCAGTATGTCGCTGAACTCCCTTTTCTGTCATTTTGAGCAAGCCTTTTGTTGGTTTGTAAAATCTACTTGGCTCACATTCCCACCCTGAACTGTCAACAGCACAGCTCTCACATCACTGCTGTATTTCTCTGGATGCCTTGGAATAACAAGAATGACTTTGATTTCTGGCAGGACTGAGTATCAATTTATTCTGTGCTTCAAAAGGTGTGCCACCATTTTTTTGAGAGGGACCCTTTTAAAGGGTAAAAATATCAAAGCATCTAAAAAATGGAATGAGTAGTGTGGATATTGGTTGTGATTAAGGGAAGTAACAAATATCCATGCCCTTATTATGACAAAGAATGGGTGGTAATAGCTATAGCTCGAATTTCAGTGATTCAAAATATAACACAGTAAAGCTGTTTCAATGGCAATGGATGGTAAAACACAGACTGCATGGTCAAACACTGTCATCCAGCAAAGCAGTTCATGGCTGTAGCTTTCAGCTAGCCGGATGTGCCATGCTATGATGTACAAATAATACATTTACCCAGTGGTGCTAACAGTCCCATTCATATGAACTTTCAGTCCTATAACTTCAATCTGTATGTCAATTCACTCTCTTCAAGAATAAATCTTTTAAGAACACTTTTTGTCCTCCTACCTTTAGATGGCAGTGTTATTTATTTGTAGTGATTGAAAGAAATACTAAAATGAATGCAAACCAAACCTATTTGACAAGGAGCAACCAATTTTAACGTAGGTGGATACTAATAATTTCATGATATGTTTCCTTTAACAATTTCTTCACAAGTGTTCATTTTAAGGAGCCATTTTTGAGCTGCATAGCTGAGCGAGCTGAATCCTCTTCACACTTCAGGTGGGGAGGCAAGGCATGAGGCAATGTTAAAATGCCTCCTTGTGAGACGCCGGCCCCGACTGGATCTGAAGGCAACGTCAAGACAGATCGGGGTGGGGGCTGGCGTGAAGCTGGGCTCTGCCAAATCTGGTGCTTGGCATAAATGAAGCAAGCGACACGTGCCATGGACAGAAAAAACCCCGATAGTGACTCCTTCTGTCTACCAGAGAGACAGATAGAGAGTCCTAGACAGACCACTCTTGAGGGGACAGCAGGTAGAATGACACAGAGACCAATATTTTTTAAAGGGATTTTGCTTACTGCTGTGCCTAGTTAGCATCTAGCATTAACTTTATTTACACGAAATAAGAGAGAGAATTTGTAAGTTAAATGTAAATGCCAAGGGGACCATATACTGTAGGCACAAGGTGTCTTCGTCAGCATGAGGAGTTTACACCAAAACCCAGGGGCGTTAAAGCTGTCATCTTCACGAGATGCAGTGTGAGTGCATATGTGAGAGAGAATATGTGTGAGGCAGGGTTGTTTTTAGCCTGTTACTGAGAGGGTGTTGAAGGTCGTGGCTTACTTTCGAGTTGCACCTCAAATTACAGTGACCTTCCAAAAGAAGTCTAGCTTGCCAAATCGTCTCAGTCTTACCACAATGTTTACCATCTCAAATTCTATTTGGTATCGACTTTGGTACATACTGCTCACAGACTGATAAAAGAACAAGATGGTGGATTCTACTTGCCGTAAAACACATGGCTTGTCATTTATTGTGTGTTGAGAAATAGTAAAGAAAATCTCTCATTAATTACAGAGATCCACTAGAGGCCTCTTATAACAATAAATCATAAATACTTAATAATAATTAATAATACAATAATAATAATTCATATGTTTTAAAAATGACATGGTTGTATGGTAATCTGCCATTTGGGGGTCCTAGAAGTGAAACCATCTCCTGCCAAAGCTAGCTGTTATTCTGAGAGTGGCCTTAACATGTCCGTGACCATTTTGCAAAACGTAGCACTCACCTGATTCCTGGTTTCTCTGATCATATTCGTCATCTTCCTCCTCATCCTCCTCCTCCTCATCTTCTTCCTCCTCATCCTCCTCACCATCCTCCTCGTCTTCTATGCACTCCTCCTCCTGCTCAACCTCTTCTTCCTCCTCTTCCTCGCCTCTCTCCACCTCGCCGTCCTCTTGCTCTACCTGCTCCTCGTTGTCCTCCGAGTAGACCTCCTCTTCTCCCTCCTCCTCATCTTCGTCCTCCTCGTCCTCCTCGTCCTCCACCCGCTCCTCCATCTCCTCCGTACCATCGGTCTCGTAGCACTCCTCCATGGAGGAGTTGTCTAGGTGCGCAAGAAAGGCCTTCCTCTTGGGGGCAGGCTCCTGAGGCTGCCTGTCCTGCGTTTTCCTCTTCTTGGCCAGTGGGCAGCCATACACACTGCAGGGGGAAAGAGCAGAGGTAAGAGGGGAGAGCGTTTAACCACCGTGCCTTCGCTTGTCGGCTGACGGACCCTCGTCATGCGCTACAGAGCATGCAGTCTAGGCTTCAAATGGCAAAGGGTTTTTTTCTGTTCAAAAGGAGACCCTGTTTGCCAGTGAGGTGCCCTACCAGGCTTCCAGATGTAAGGCTCTTATCAATTATATGGAATGGTAATCAAGTCCATTGATGGCAGGGATTCACTTTTATAATCACCATTACTTTGAGAAAAGCTTTGGTTTGGTAGCATACCAATAGATAGCAAATTACTATTCGTGGGAATGATTCCCCTTATTGCAGTCATTTAAGTTTTTGTTTCAAATTGGTAAAATCTATCTGACGATGAAGAAATATGATAATGCACAGTTGAATTGGGAGGCAGTGATTACAAAACCTGCAGGAGGCCATTTTGATCAACAGGAAACCAGACACAGTTGACTTTGCCTTCATTTGAATGTTTTCAAGGTATGGTTTCTTTAATCCGAGAGGACCAGGAAGGCAAATAAAAGAAGGCAGAAACGAAATCAATAACACCAGAAATAACAAAATATGAACAGGACACAAAATAAAAATAAATTATTCAATTTCATTAGTAGCACCATTGTGCATGATTTTGGATTTCAGTGTTATTTATACGAACCTTGCTGCTGGCCAAGGTTAGTAACCTTGCTTGCTTTAACCTGCAAGACATACAGCAACACTTGTCTGTCTGTCTTGACAGCCAAGACCTCATATCAGAAAAAAATAACAAGTTGAATTTGGACTAAGCAGGAAAACTAACTTTTATTTCTAACTAGTATTACTAAGGCAGATAATGATCCCCTTACGCTGCACACATACACACATACACACGCACACACACATGCACACACACACACACACACACACGCGCACACACACAAGGGGACATACACACACGCACACACACACACACACACACACACACACACACACACACACACACACACACACACACACGCATACACATAGAAAGATCTAGCTGGATAACTGATGATGATAAATTGTAGCACACCTGAGGTCTCCAGATCTGAAATATATTCTCTGTCTCTACCTGGCAGTGGGAGTACATGCCTTAATCTGATAATCTGTGTATTCACCCTCGCTATTGATCAGCAGCACCTAATCCATTTTGCCTGGTGGAACCGCAGGGGAGTCGATACTATCCCACATCCCAGGGGGCCTACACAACTGCCAACACCTCCCCCAGTACACACACACACACACACACACACACACACACACACACAAACAGAAGTAGAAAAAAAAAAGTAAAAAAAAAAAAAAGGGATAGATAAAAACAAAAGGAGTGTGCAAAATGTGTGAAGGGTAGTTGTTGTATATATTTTTGTAAAAGGAGACAGCCCCTGTCAGAGTTGGGCAAAGCGTGGCGCCGGTGTGCGCTCGCGTTAGGAGGCGCTCAGCTGTGAAATGCCCCTGATTCTCATTCACGCCGGCCAAAAAGCGTTTATCCCTGCCCACGCACTGAGGGGATTGGCCCTAATGTGAACAAATAAATGACATTAGCTTTGAGGACCGCGGGCGAAGCGCATACACCGCCGGTGAAGACCGGCAGCGGAGGCGTGCGGCTAGGATGCGGCTTCGCCAGGAAACTGTTACCACTCGGAGGCTTCACCCACTCAAGGTCGCCGCAGTGTTTTAGGGAGGACTGTGCGTGTGTGTGTGGGTTTGTGTGTGTGTGTTTGTCTGGAGGGGGGACTGTGTGTTTACTTGGGAAATGGAACCCTGTTTGGATTACGTGGGATGGTCTGAGAAGTGTCTGTGTGTTTGTGTGTGTGAGCATGTTAACCTGATGCTGTGTGTGAGACCGGCAGTGTGAGAATGTGTATGTGTTGGTATGTTTGGTTGTGCATGTGTATGTGCGTGTGTGTGTGTGTGTGTGTGTGTGTGTGTGTGTGCTTTGTAATATGGAAAGGTATACCTGTAGTGTCAAATAGCCCGTCTTTTCTCCTCACCTCCCACGTTTCAAACACACCCACTCCACACACACACACACACACACACACACACACACACACACACACACACACACACACACACACACACCAACTTCTAATCCAGCCTCTCTCACGCAGCCGCTCAAGCCCAAATCACAGAGCGGCCATCAGTCAGCCGTCACGCTGCCTGGCAGCCTCCATCTCCATGGACCCGGGGATTATTTAATGGGCTGACCCCCAGCACCTCCGGCGTCATTTCATTAATCTGATCGCACACATGGAAACTCATTCCTTCGCTGACAGCCACTGAGACAACCCCCCACCCCCACCCCCACCCCCCAGGCCCAGACCTAAACCTCCCAGACCTGAAGACCACCCTCCCCCCCCCTCCCCCCCCTCCCCCGCAAACCCCTCCTTCCCACCTCTCCAGGGAGGGCTGGCCAGCTCTGTGATCAATAGTGCCTGTGACCAAACATTTCGAAAACACATTAAAATGCCACTCATACCCCAAGAGCAACCCTCCAAATAAATCAAGGGCTGGTTCCTTCAGGTTAGGACTGTGCGTGTGTGTGTGTGTGTGTGTGTGTGTGTGTGTGTGTGTGTGTGTGTAGATCAGGGGGAGTGTGGGGGTGGGGTGCAGTAAGATGAGACACATCCCCTCCCACCAATCATGCCCTGTCTGACAGGTGGTTGGGTCCAGGGAGGCTCTAAGCCCGGGAGATTACCATTGCCGCAGTTTTGGTTAGATTCCTATGGTTCCGAAGGGACCGGTGCAGTTGATGACAGATATTAATGCCTTTTTGACAAGACTGATTGTTTAACTTGCTCATTTCGCACTTGCTGTTCAAAAAGCAGTGCAGCCTGATTAGGCGAGAACACAGAATCTTTCCGAAAGCAATAAGAAAACATCCATCATGGCCATGAAACGCTTCTCCGTTGGCAGAGCCAGGAAATACCACACACACAGGGAGAACAGCAGCAACGGCAGTCTGACTGCTTCAGAACAAAGAGCGTCAAAGCTGAAGCTCAAGCAAGGAGACGCGGCGGCGCTAAGTAACAATCAGATCCATCTGGAAATCCTCTCCTGCATCAGCAACATGCGCAGAGCGTGCATTTGAACGACAAGCCACAAGGCTTGAAGTTTAGAGGGTTTTTTTTTTTTTAAAGGGAAAAAAGAGACTGATCGTCTGTCATCACTGAAAACACCCCCCAACCTCCAAACCAAATGCCTCACTACCCCACCACTGCCAGCCCCAGACCCCCCCCCCCCCCCCCCCACCCAACACACACACACACACACACACACACACACACACACACACACACACACACACACACACACACACCCCAACCCGTTTGCTTCCCACATGCTCGGAGCCCCTGCTCCATTTCATGTCGCTCTTGCAGCTCCATCAGGCACTACAAAGAACAGTTGGCACCACGGAATATGCAAATCCACTCGCGGGCAAAGATTTCTGCGGTATGTTTCTCTCTCTCCCTCCCTCTCGTTCTCTGTGAGTGTGTGTGTTTCTGTGTGTGTGTCTGTATGTGTCTGTCTATCTTTCTCTCTCCCTGCATGAGTGTGTGTGTGTTTGTGTGTGTGTGTGTGTGTGTGTGTGTGTGTTGTGTGTATGTGTGTGTATGTGTGTATGTGTATGTGTGTATGTGTGTATGTGCGGACGTGGGTTTGAATGGGTTCGTCGGTGGAGCTCGGCGTCAGCGGCAGCTTGGAGTGCTGCCATGTGATCGGCCCTGAAGCCCGCGGAAGATGAGTAATCCGCAGGAGGCGTCTCTGCTCCAACTCACAAGCCCTCGCCCATACTGTCACAGTGTGACCTTGGCCACATCTCTCTCTCTCTCTCTCTCTCTCTCTCTCTCTCTCACGCACACACACACACACACACACACACACACACACACACACACATCCCACTCACTGGGCAAGGCAATTAAAATTCCACAGGTAATTAAGTGCCATTTGAATAATAAAAAAATTACTGCAGGCATTGTGTTTGAATGGAGAAGGGAGTGCTATTATTAGATTTCTTCACCTCCTTTCTGCTCAGAGAAATACAAGGATTAGGAGAGCCCTATCTAAGGCGTGCGCAATAACAAATGACACAGTCGTGAGAAAATGTTTAATCAGGAAATTGTGTTACCAACAAGGGGTACTGGCATATCATTGCAAGGAGTACATCAGCACACACCAAAATCAATGTAGAGCCCAAACAATACTCTCAAGCGTTGGTCTTGAAGGACTAATCAGAAACCTGATTTTCACTCCATCTCACTGAATCCTAGATATTCCACTCAAAATAACTGATTCTATTAACACCGTCAGCAGAATTGATTTGAGAACGTCAATGGAACTGTATGGACAATACCAAACCCATTATAAGCAGAACTTACTCACTTAATGTGTGAAACACCTCATGAAGGAAATGACTCCCATCACCACCACACCACTTCTATCACTGTAATAACTCAACCACCACCTCCACTACCAGTACTTCCAGTACCAGTACTACTATTACAAACAGAAAGACCATGAGCAGGACTAATAATAACCTTAATAAGCTTGTGGTAATGACAGCAGCACCAATTCATTTTGGGGGGCCTTTGTGACAGAGACAGTCACACGAATAGCATATTGGGATCCTGTGGTTGAGGGCTTGTACACTGGAATGTGACAGTCTAAGAGTGGCTTTATTAGTGCTAATATTAAAGCATGTTCACAGCAGGGGTCCGAGCCTTAGACTGTCATTAGCATCGTCTGATATTTGTCTAAGTGGCATGCGGTCGTGCAGGACGAGTGTGGGAAGGTGTGTGTGTGTGTGCGTGTCTGTGATGTGTGTGTGTGTGTGTGTGTGTGTGTGTGGTGGAAGGGGAGAAGAAGAGATGACGGCTGCTTTTCATTTCTTCCCAATTTTCCTTTCTTCCGCAGAGTCCGGGTGGGGAGTGCACCTCTCACTGTGCCCCCTTTCCAAAAGGATCTATAGGCACGTGTGACAATAGTGCCGTTGCCATGGAGATATGCTGCAGGAACCCAAGTGGGATTTGCCATCCAGGCAGGCAGACAGGCGGGGAGCCAGTCAGA
>NC_045165.1:9072997-9082997 GCF_900700415.2 Clupea harengus
ATGAATAATTCTGTTCGTCGATGAAAGTCTAGGATGTGCTTGAGAATGCGATTCGGTCATTACGCAGCTGCCGACTGAAAAGAAAGGCATGACGGTCTCAGGATGGTGTTTGCATTGTAAAGCTTTTGAGACATTTGGCTCAGATGACTCAGGAAGTATGTGTGGTTACCTGCGATGTCTCGTCTTTGTGCTCAGTCGACACGGGGCGAGAGTAGGAGGGGGGCGGAGAAGGGGGATGGGGGAGCGCAACTAATTCTCTTCATAATTACTAAACTGCCAGTACCCACCTCCACCACCATCTCTCTCTCCCTCTCTCTCTCACACCCTTTCTCTTTCTATCTCTCTGACTGAATCTCTCTCACTTCTAATATGTTTGCCATTCATCATCTCCCTCGCCTTTTCTTTTCTATTCCGTGACCCAAAGGCCCATCAAAGGTGTAATTTGTCTGAGGCAGCGTTGTAATTCCGCCGCTGGTTCACGGGGGTGTGTTGACCATGCCCTAGAAAGGAACGGAGCTTGTCCATCACGTTGCGTATGAAGTACCGTGCTCTGGCTGAGAGTAATCATTACATCAGACCCCGAGTAGGCAGCATGCTTAGTTCCTCGGGGCGCTTGCGACGCCGACCCGGCGAAGGACGCACAGACTCATTTGGTTATCCCTCTTTGTGATGTTTTGTTGAAATATAACAAATTCTCCCCAGAAATAAGGAGATACTTTCAAGCATGTGCAAGGTCTCGATTTCCATGAGACTTGGACTCAAGAAATCACCAGACAAAGATTATTGTTCCAATACAGACAGCATTGAGACATTGTTCATTCAAAACAAAACCTTTTGATAGAGCCAAGCACATATAGACCACATCAATTCTGAAATGCACAAGGACACTTCTGTTCAAAAGAGTTTTTTATCCTTTTCATTAAAAATTGTTTATAGGTCTTCAATTCAACAACTGAGTCACTGTCTACTTGCTAACGTAGTGATGGTAATGGAGAAATAATTGTATGGCCTTCAGAATATTTCCAAGGGCAGATAAGTATTAGGTCTTATGTTTGAGTGATTTTTAAAGAAAGTTACATTATAGAATGTAGATTTACATTATAAAGGTTGAGGAACTGGGCAGCAATATAATAAATATGAATTGAAACAACAATACACCGTTATATATAATATTCACTGTCACTGCTATGAGATGACTGCGGTTGGACTCTGCAAAGAAAGGAAGGGATCACAAGACATATAACCAGGTGTCACCATAGGATGGAAATCTATTCCTTTCTCTTGTATTTCTAACTATAAGCCTCCACTGAAAGCAGCTTACACAAGCAGTTACAACCCTATAGCAGGATACTGGGTTATCTCTGGCTTCAAGATGCACAACAAATAATTGTGTGGATTGAGTGCACGAGAGGAGAGCAGTCCTCCAGAGGTGCTCCAGCGCTGGCACCACCTTATTAGCACAGCGCTGCGCCGGGTGGGGGAGAGATAGCTTTATCGAGGCGCAGACGTTTAAAATATGCACAAAGAACGCGAGGCACATCTCGCCAACACGCTAGTCACATCTGAAAATCCGGTGGGAATTCACCGACCAAAACACTGAATATAGCTATATTTGAAACAGGCATGGGGGCCCTCGATTCACAGGCGAATGATTAGCATTTCTGCACCAGCATGAATGTGTGTGTGTAGGGGCCGTTTTGTGGATGCGTATGGGCAGGGCGTGGATGCGGAAGCGGGGATGGAGAGTATCACTCGCATGCCCGTGCAGAGAGAGAGGGAAGAGGACTAATTAACATATTAATGATCCCACCTTCTTTCAGTGGCTTCTGTCGGATAGTCAAAACACTTTGATAAGCATGCAAATGAGGACGACACCATCTGAAGTAGAAATTAGCTCACAGAGGCGGCCAGAGAGAGAGAGAGAGAGAGAGAGAGGGAGGGAGAGAGAGATAGAGAGGGAGAGAGAGAGATAGAGAAAGAGGGAGAGAGAGAGAGAGAGGGAGAGAGAGAGCAAGTCCCAGGCGTGGAGATGGATTGAGCCGTTTGTTTGTTTTAGTTATCTTTAATTATCTGCCGAACGGTGGGTGGCTGAATCCCTGCCACGTCACGTCGCTGGCGAGGGGTGACACGCTGCATGGCAATGCCCGCTGTCTAATTTTGCCTTCTTTCTCATTCTCTCTCATTTTCTTTCTCTCTCTCTCTCTCTCTCTCTCTCTCTCTCTCTCTTTCATTCACACTCTCTGTGGAGATGGAAATCAATACAGCTGAGGGCTTGCCTGTCCATCAAAGATTCAGTGGCCTTCAAAATGGCTGCCAGGGGGCTGTGCGACCGAGGACTCAGATAATTTCAGCTGGGACGCGGTCGTGGCAAGGACACAGACATGGCACAATGGGACGGCTCCCCCACAATGCTCTATTTAGGGGCAAGGACATGTTCAACAGGCACGTAGCCGGCCTCACCATTCACGAGATAGCCCTTTATATTCCACTATTACCCTGAATAATTAAAACACCTCATTCATTTGATCGCATCCTGCCAGGCTGAATTTCAGAACCATTTCGGTGCCCACAGATTTCGGTTCTCTCGGCAGCAACACCCCCCTCTCTCTCTCTCCTGGCGCTACATGCTAACGCAAAGTCTGTTCCCTGCTGCCAGCTCCCACAGAAACATAAGAGCTGAGGAGGCTTAACAACCACTGTTAGCATTAGCAAGCTTTCATGTCCAACTACTGAGCCCCTCTCTGGCTTCTCGCAGGCTATCAGCGAGTGGACAAGCCAATCAATGCAGCCTGTTATTGGAGATAAGTCAAAAATGAATAAACATAAGGTTGTCATGATTAATTCTACCACAGTCACACTGAGTGACTTGCAGGGATGCTTAGCATAAATAAATATGAGAGTGGGAGAGCTTGGAATGTGTGCCCAAAATGAGGTATTCTCTTTACATAAAGATGAAGTGAAGCCCAAGCACAGTCTTACTCAATACAGAAATCTTTCAGTCTTTCATTTTTATAAAATAAATAAACAAATAAAGTATATATATATATATACACATATATTTTCTTTTTAAATCATGGATTAATTATGCGGTAAAAATACAGGGGAATGTTAGAGAGTTAAGAGTCATGTTAGAGACTATATGGTGTGCTGGAAGCTGCCAGTCACTATTTGAAAGCCAAGGATGCCATACAAAAGAATTAAATACACTAAAAACATGGTTGATGTATTAACATGCAAATGATATTAATATATGTAGAAATATTTATGCAGTTAGAAGCTTTGTGAATTCTGCCAGGAAGACGCCACCCTTGGCATGGTTAAGAAATCTGGCTTTGTGGCATAATAGCATTTCAAGAAGTGAAATCCCTTAAACGAAGCCATGGTGCGGATAATGTAGACCAATTATCAAAATGCCGCTAACATCACATGTAGAGGTGCGGCAGGCTTCTAATGGCCACAGGTGCAGCTCTCGCACCATGTAATTTCATCCACAGGGAATAAAAAGGGTGGCGACGGATGCAGTTGCTGATTGGTGTTTGCATGTTTTGCGAGGACACCTGCAGTGGGAATGCATTACTGTGTGTAGGGAGAGGAACCAATCGTTACCTTCGGTGTCTTGCATATTTTCCACTGACGTGCCCACTTCCGTCACAACCTGGTGTAGGGCAGCTAAAAGGACAAGAGACACAGACTGAGAGTGTGTGTGTCTGTTTGTGTGTGTGTCAGTACACAAGTATTTTGTGTGTTTGTGTGTGCGCGTGCATGTGTGTGTGTGTGTGTGTGTGTGTGTGTTCAAAGCACAGAACTGTATAATCCCACACCACCTTCTTTAATTTTTCCAGAGTATCTGCCAATACATCTCCCGCATCATATCTTTGCCAGCCAGATCCTGACGTGAAGTCAAATTGCATTTGTCCTGACAACTATCTGGCCTCTGGAGAGAGACACCATCGATCAGGCACTATCGGCATTATGGACGCCTCTGCTCTGAGATAGGCTCGGTATTGATTGCCTGATTAATTGCTATCTTTGGGCAGCAGTGGAAAGCAGAGGGAAAGCAGGGGGTTCGGACTGGAAATTGGGTGCGTAAATGCCCAATCGACACAGACTAGCCAGGCCGAGAAGCTTCCCTTTTTTTTCCCAAATCTTTCTTTTTACGCCACCAAAAAGAAAAAGGGGGGGGGCACAGACGTCACAGGGACACGAGGGGCGGGGGGGGCAAAAGACAAAGCCATTTCAGGGCAGCGGGAATCACACTCTATCTAACACACTTCAGCTCGATGCAGGCTATCTGAGTCTAATGAAAGGCCAGCCACTCTAATCAGCGTCTACACTCGCCTCTCCCGGCGTGGCAGCTAATAGGCTCCAGGCCTGGACAGCCCAGGCAAACTTATCGACCCCGCGGCACCGGCGTCCATGCATGTGTGCACTGGGCTTCGGGACCAGGGGCAAAGGGGAAACATGGCTCCGGGGATCAATGCAAAGCTAACCTTAGACAAGTGCCATTGACCAGTTTGCATGTTAATGACAGCTGCTGGAGAAAGAAAGTGTCATTGTTTGGGGGGGCGACTGGGAGGATGTGACTGCAGTGCCTGAGGATGTCTTGATGACACATTTAGAATATAACCTGGCACACACTGTGACAAAGGTCTTGGCTCATATCTGTTTTCAGGGGGTTTCACACACACTGCAATAGCAACAGAATAAACAAACAGAGGTAAATAAGACAATAAAGGCAGTTGTGATTTACCTTGCCATTAGCAAGACTTTAGAAAGTATGGATTTATAGGGAGCGATCCTGAAATAATCACGTTGAGTGCATGAGGGCACATGCATTTCTTTGAGTCATAACATTTTGAGCTCCTGTCTACCCTCTAGTTTTGTGTCGTTTTGTATCATTCCTGCACATAGTCTTGGCATTAGCATGGCATGTCTTTATCAAGACAAGGGAGTTGAATAGCTCTGTCAGAGTACATCCAATTGAAACAGATGGTGAAGCATGTTGATATATGATGCACTGAAATATTTAAAGTGAAGCTTTTGGTAGTACTCCACAACTTCAGCATTATCAATTATGTGTGACAACAAATGTACTTTGACTCTCCAGTCATCTAAGGAAGACACAGTAGTGTACACTGTGAAGCACGGGCAAAGCTATACTCCATCAGAGATAGAGAGAGAGAGATGGCGAGAGAGAGAGAGAGAGAGAGAGAGAGAGAGAGAGAGAGAAGGAGAGAGAGAGAGAGAGAGCGAGAGGGAGAGAGAGAGAGAGAGAGGGAGGGAGAGGAGGGGGAAAATAGAGGCAAACATGGTGAATGAGAGAAAGAAAGGGCGATAGGGGAAGCCATTACCCAGTGGCTCTCAGCATCTCAAAGGTGCATCCCTCAGTACAACAAGAAGGACCTGAGAGTACATCACACCCATTACCGGGCTGTATGTTTCACCTTTCCATAATGGGTTTTGGTGTGAGTGAGTGCATGTGTGTGTGTGTGCGTGTGTGTGTGTGTGTGTGTGTGTGTGTGTGTGTGTGTGAGTGCCTGTGTGCGTGAGTGTGTAGTTGTATTTGTTTGTTTGGGGTAGCATGGCAGCAGAGAGCAGGGAAACTAAAATGGGTTCAGTCGCACTAACCTGAACAGCTCTTGTATTGCTGGTTCCACGGGCACTGAAGAAGAGCAGGCAGAGGCAGAGAAGAAAGAGAGGAGATGAGAGAAATGAGAGAGAGAACATGGGAGAGAAAGCGTGTGCTACTACAGCTCAAAGTAGGCATGCAAAGTCCTGCTTGTGTCAACAGTTTTTTTTTTTTTTAAATGTCCAAATTTTCAGAAACAACCAAACGCAAGAGAGATGAAACAATCAGATCAAAACTGTGTACATGCATTGTGTGCGATGACATGAGATGTATTGCTGGATAAAAAGTAGGCCGGTGTGTGAACAGGACAGGAAATGAAAGAAAAATAAGGAAGGGGAGAAAAAAGAAGTAGTGATTTTTTGGAGGTGATAATGAAGGGAAGCAAGCAAATGAGAGGAGTGCAGAGGGGAAGGTCACCCTGAGAAGAGAGAGAGAGAGAGAGAGAGAGAGAGAGAGAGAGAGAGAGAGAGAGAAAGAGAGATGAGATGGGATGAGATGGCAGACACACCTCGGGTACCTTTGGAGCGGGTGCGATGGCGCTTCTCGTCTGGCACATCCACCTCCATCTGGGGAAACACGGTCAGACTGTCAGTGCCTCTCTCTCTCTCCCTCTCTCTCTCTCTCACACACACACACACACACACACACACACACACACACACACACCCACACACACACACACTTACACACACACACACGCACACAAACACTTCAACACGAACATGTGCACAGCATACAGACAGACAGAGACACTCTCTCGGACACAAGCAGAAATGAAAACAGACACACAAACATACAGACTCAGTACAGTTCATACGTAGTACTATGGTATACAATGTATTTCAAAGAGGCATCATGCCAACTGTAATCACCTTAAGAGGCTTCATGCATCGCAGAGCCTCACAGTGAACGCATCAAATATAAATACTTATCAAATCCCTGATGAATGTGAGACAAATCCAAAGGATTTTCTCCAGTGCTTTTGCACTTTACCCATACAGGTGGGTATAGTATATTATAGTAGGTAGATTCCATTTGCCCGCCCTAAAGCTCATATGAATTGTTCATGAATTCAAAGAAGGCAGCATTATGTTATTTCCAGATGTTGCTAAATATTCATGCCGGACGAGTTTGACTATCACAGGAGTAGCCGTGTTTAGATGTCTCTCTTATTAAACATGATTTATTAAAGTAGCACTTAAACCTTCAGCCTAATGGTGTAAGCCTTGGTATTTTTTTATGAGGGCTATAAATGTTTCAAACTGAGAAAAATAAAATGATCAAAGCCAACGATACCCAGTAAATCTTATTAGGCGGTGAAACGGTGGGGTGTTTTGGAGGGGAAGAGTGAGGGAGACAGAGAGAGAGGGAGAGAGATGGTGAGAAAAAAAAAAAGCCAGAGATGTTTCCCTCGGAGTGCTCTGCCGGGGTTTCCATGGCAATGTGAGGAAATCCTACCTCCAGAAAACCGAGGACACCAAACAACTTATCTGTCTGACGCGCCTGCTGGCCAGACCGCATCTCCAGCAGAAAAATTCAGCACAGGGGTGGAGGCGAACAAACCAACCCAGCCAAGCAGGGCTGGGTCAGCTGTGGCAAACTTCACCAGTGAGCCTCCTGACTTCTGTGCTCCAGTTGACAAACCTCTGATTGAAGAGCCATTCAATACATTCATGGAGGTCTTTGAAAAGCCATTCAATACATTCATGGAGGTCTTTCTTTTTTTTTTAAAAGAGAGGTTTGAGGAATTTTTTTCGTGGGCAGTCAGGAGTGACACACAATTGTAAAGTAAAGTATCGGTTTTACTCCGGGACTGTGAAATGAAATGAAAGGTATGGCTCTGAGCAGAGACGTTTAATCACCCCTCTCAACACCAAACTGCATTAAACGCAAGAGGTAGAAAGCTTTTCATAGGACCTTTTGTCTGATTGGAGCCACAGCTCTTTCAGCAGACAAGCCCCAATGGATGCAACAATCAACCACTCACTCACTCACAAGCATGGCTTTTTGGGCTCGAGTAAACAAACTGAATCGGCTAACCTAGCTCCTAGAACCAGTAGCCACCATTTTCATGTGACCGTCTCATTCTGGGGCCCCTCTCTCCCGTGTTTGAAAATCTAGATAAGCTGATGTGACACAACAAATCAGAACACGTCAAAAGAGATGAACGTGTGCACGGTAATCTGGCGCAACATGTCTGTCACTCCACAGCGCCCCTCTGAACCACAGCCAAAGTCAGAGGCTCAGAGGGAGAAGGCTGCCGTCTGACGTCGGCCAGCCAGTCTCTCGCCCAAGACAACCTGGTGCAGTGATCCAAAACAAGGGCTCAGACAAAAACACAAACCTCAATGAATTTTCATTCAGGACCACGGACTAAAAAAACGAACCGTTCTGTTGCATCACCGCGCTCAAATAGAATACCCCAAAGCAGATGAAACAAATAACAAATGCCTGCTTCTTTTTCATGTGAGACAGTTCCAAGGATTCATTAGGAGTTTTAAATGCATAAAAAGGAATGTAGGAAGACTGGTAAATATTCAAAGGGGGGGTGGGGGGAGGGGGGTCACTGAAATTTAACCTCCCATTTTTTGAGGAATTAATTGAGATAATGAGAGCCATTTAAAATTCTCCAAGGACTTCTGTGCAGAAAAAAGGAAGTCTCTAAGACATCTGTCTCATTACAAACCCTGCACCAGTAAATGGTTTTAAATCATTCCTGACCATGATCTCTCATCAAAGCGTAACACAAATGTACACATTGATGCAAGCTAGATAAAGAAAGAGAGTCTACAACCAAAACTGAAGCCACCCAACAACTGAGGAATGAATTTTCACGTGAGAGGTGTACAACATGCATACAACTACTGTTAATTACTTAGTGGCGATATACTGCCATATCCCATCGAACCTTCTTTTCTGTGTAGGAAATTAAAAACACCCTATGACAACCTTCAAAGTCTTATCCGGCAGCAAATTTTGGAGGCGTCATTACAATACCTTCACATGTGCAGTACACCCATGTAAGGCCACTTATTGTATTTCTTCAAGCGTAGAACAATGGCTTAAAGACAGACAAGAATCGTAGCTTATACTGTCCCTTGCAACCCTTATTGTAACACTTGCAACACATATTGAGCAATAGCACACTTGTGCTTAAGACTGTGGGGTTAAGGACAAGCAAGCACAGACTTTAAATATGCTGTTGCATACTGATAACTGGCGTGCTAAAGTGTATTTGATCATGTAATTGCTATGTAAGGAGGACTATGTAATATAACCAGGTGAAGCTCATCACATTAGGAAAAGGGATGGAGAGATGGGTGACTGATGTGGAGTTTTTCCGCATAAAGCAAGAACGTTGTTGTTTAGTGAAACTCTGAGGACTAACCTACTGGAGTTGGATCTTGGGATTTCGTAAGTTGCAATTTTCTTTTCTTACTGCAATATTTCCGCAAAAAAACCAAACAAACAAACCAAACAAAAAAACGCAAATTCATGGAATTTCCACATTATTTGCAATTGATTTTATTTATCTCAAAATTACTAAAATGTTACGCAATTTTAAAGAATACCTGCAGCAAATTCAGTCACTTTTGGCCAAAACAATAACAACAACCCCTCCCAATATCCTGGAGGGACAGACATGAGGACTGTCTTAGCTAAGCAGTAGATGTTTTAAAGAACAGGCATCATCATTCGACTCGCACTGAATCCCAACCGATGTGGCATGCTTTCATTATTCCAAACACATGTAGGTTTGGTGTTGCCATTCTACAGCTCCAATCTCTTGCCCTGGTGTCCACGAAACTAGACTTCAGTCGACTACTGGCACTCATACACACTAATGGGCTTATTTGAAAGCTTGTTTTTAATCTTCCAGTGTATAGGCTTATCACACTAAAAAAAAAATAGAAAAGAAAAAAGGCATGAATTTGGTGCCGAAAAGTTGCAGCAAAAAGCCAAAGATAGCATCTGTTTTGCATTCACAAGTTAGGAGTGCCTGCCCACCATCGCGCCATTTATTAAGTACCATGATAGCTATGAGAGTTCAGGGAAATTAGGCTTTTATCTTGTTTATATTATTGAAATTTGTATGTATATCTATGCATGTGTTTGGGCATGTGTATGTGTGGGTGTGCATGTGTATTTTGTGACTCTCTGTGTGTTTGTGACTCTCTGTTTGTGTGTGTGTGTGTGTGTGTGTGTGTGTGTGTGTGTGTGGTTGTGTGTGTGTGTGTGTGTGTGTGTGTGTGTGTGTATGTGCGCACGCGCGCATGTGTGTGTTTGTGTGTGTGTGTGTGTGTGTGTGTGTGTGTGTGTGTGTTTGTGTTTGTGTGTGTGAGTGTGTGTGTGTGTGCGCGCATGTGTAAG
>NC_045165.1:9090497-9102997 GCF_900700415.2 Clupea harengus
TGGGTTGGGAGCGGAGGAGAGTGGGAGGGGAAAGTTCTCTGATTTATTTGATTTATTTTTAATTTTTTTTTTACTCATCTTTGCAGCCCGCTCTGTTAATGGACAGCAGCAGAAGACCCGAGAGCCCAGTTTGCTCGACGGCAAAGTTTTTTGGTGTCCCCCCCCCCCCCGAAGACAAACGAGCTGCCCCGCAATAATAAGCTCCGTGCGTGGCGGTAATGAAACAAAAGATTGACAGTGATTGCGGGAGAGGCACTGCAGCCACCTGCTGTTAGCTCCCCTCTTTCGGGGAGGAGGGCTGGTGATAACAGCGCAGACAGAAGCGGCGCGCTGGCTTCACATCAGCTGAACATCAAGAGGAAGCACCAAAGGGACTTGTCCTGAAGAACACGGACAAATCTGCATTAAGAGGAATCCTCAAATTACGCTGCGTCTTTATTTTTCCAGTTTGGTGAACGCAGGCGCTATGTATTCATTTGATTTGTTTCCAGTTTCTTTTAGGAGGGGATGGGGGGGGGGGGGTGTTCTTTATTTTGCTATGTAAAATGTGGTAGGGTATACATTTATTAATGCAAGTCATTTCATAATGACTAAAAAGGGCTATGTGATGTGTGTGTGTGTGTGTGCGTGTGTTTCTGTGTGTGTGTGTTTCTGTGTGTATGTGTGTGTGTGTCTGTGCGTGTGTTTCTGTGTGTATGTGTGCAGCAGCAAGTGCCAGCACATGATTGCAGACAAATGAGTGCTGGCGTCTTTTTCTGTGTGTGAGTGTGTGCGTACATGTAGGATGATAAGTATGTGAGTGTGTGTGTGTGTGTATGTGTGTGTGTGTGTGTGTGTATGTGTGTGTGTGTGTGTGTGTTTGTGTGTGTGTGTATGCACTCATGTGGCATCACACCCCGCTCATAATGGCACTCTGATGAGCTCTATTGTTGCTGAGCTGTGCTGTAGGGAGCCAAAGCATTGCGTCTGCCTCTCCGTCTGCCTCCGTCTCTATCTCTGTCTCTGTGTCTGTGTCTGTGTTTGTCCCTGCCTGCTCTGCTGGGGCTGGGGCTGGGACTGGAGCTAGAGTCTGAGCGAGGCTGAGAGGCTGAGAGGCTGAGAGGCAGAGAGGCTGAGAGGCAGGGGCGGAGATGGACGCTGGGGCTGGGTGACTCTCAGCATACCAATGATGCTGGGTGCAGACAGGGCCTCACGTGCCAGCTCCTGCCTGCAGCCTCGTAAACACACACACACACACACACACACACACACACACACACACAAACACACACATACTCACACACACACACACACACACACACACACACACACACACACACACACACACACACACACACACACACACACACACACACACACACACACATACTCACACACACACACACACACACACACACACAAACACACACACACACACACACACACACACACACACACACATGCTTGCATTGGCATGCTCTCTCACACATAAATATTCCCATTGACACATATTCACAAAAGCATTCATGGATATGTAAGCATGGACACACACAAAAGCAAACAGAAGTGAATGAGCTTCACTAAAACAGTATTCTGCATGAATATTCAGCTTTTGCAATTCATTGTTGTATTGAAAGACACCACTTCATCAGCATATGGACAGGAAGTACTACATACAAAGTAAATAAAATCACCTTTTCATAATCATCAACAATCTCAATAAACTGAAATGCGACATGTGATTGCGGCCCTACTCTAGAAAGCAGAGAGATTCCATTAGCAAAGCACGTGTCCATCAACCACAATTATATCAGATTTAGTTTTGGTTGAACCACATCACTTTATCCATCATGCGCATAAGACTCAAATAAGCTTTCAGAAAAATATCCTAACTACTCTTACCCACCTACAATGAAGCTTTCAGCAGTCTTTCAGCTGGGCCTTCAAGCGTTGTAGCCAGTGGGCCAGATCTCTCTCCTTCTCACACACAGTCACAGACACACACACACACACACACACACAGGATGCTGGACAAGGCAAACCACCAGAAAAGACGCTCCGTTTTAATGGAGAAAATGGAGCCTGGATCACGTCACGGACATCTAGAGCCACTTCTGATGGTCACATACACTCACAATGGCCTCCTGAGCAGAGAAAGGCTCCAAGGCCATTACATTAGGTTAGCTCTCAGAGGAAGCCACTCATGAGGCCTTGCTCAGACATTTAAGGTATTGTGTGCCAGAATTTTTGCCATAAGAATGCACCAAAACGTTGCTAACAGCTAGACAACGTTGAATAAGAGCAGAGGACTGTTGACACAAGAGGGAATTTCAACGTTCAAGGACTCTGATTGCTGAGAGGTTGGATTCAGTTTTGAGACATACTGTAGAAGACTAATTGAATCAACAGGCAGTCTTTGAAATTTAAACATTCATTGCTGTGGGTTTTTTTTGGACACAAAGTACGGCTTTTGTACACAATGCGATACAACTACAAAACTGTTACTAAAAATAGCATTGGTGTTACCTCCATTGTAATAAAAAGGCAATACAGTTGTCTGGAGAAAAATGTATATTAAAGAGGCCCTTGATCCTAAAACAGGGGTTCGCTCAGTTCTGCCTACACTCAAGCACTCAAACGGTGTTTCGGTGGTCAATAAAACGTGAATTGTGCCCCCCAAATTTGCAGAGGTGTTAAGCATAAGTTGGCATTTAAGGAGTACCCGTCGGGCTAATGGTATCAATTTGGACCCATAAACAGAGAGAGAGAGCCCCCATTCAGGCAGACGGGCAGCATGCCCGTTGTCAGCGTAAGTGAATTAGATGGGCACGGCGCCCACAAGTCCATCCCCTGCTGGAGCAGCAGCCAAGCCCCCGGCAGCGCCAGGCTCCCTGACGATGCCCACCGCGAGACAGCCGGGTCAGTCCAGATGCCCCAGTGAGCCTGGGCTGTTTAAAACGCACGGAATCGCATCTGAGAGTCGCTGCTTGTTGTGTGGAAGATGGAAAAGACAAGAAGGTGGCCGGAGTAACCACTGCTCTCATAGAGGAAATTAATACACAAAATAGTGTGTAGTGAGTGTGGAACGCTGACGTTTACCACGCTGACACCAAAACAAGCTTTTGTTGCTAGTGGAGACCCCTGACCATAATCTTCTTTATGTGGGGTCATAGCTACTATTCTGTGAGGGCCATTTTAGAGACAAATCAATGTTTTTGTTGGGTCTCATGGAAGCTAATACTCACAGTTGCTCTGAAAATGTGTTTGTGTTTTTATATTTTTTGTGCGCAAAATAGTTGCAATATTTACATTTTTGAAATTGGACATCAGTTTTGTAATGGGAGCACAATGTAATGGTAGAATCAGTGTGTTAGTGTGGGAGGGAGAGCATGAGTGAGCATGAATGTGTTTGTAAGCGAGGGACAGCCTGTCAATACTGCCATCTCTATGCGTCTGCATCTCAGCATGCCCTAGCGTGTGCATGGGCATCAGTATATGATTGTGTGTGTGTGTGTGTGTGTGTGTGTGTGTGTGTGTGTGTGTGTGTGTGTAAACTGGGCTCAGGTGGGCTGTGGACTGTGTAGGATGGCAGCAGATGGACATATGGAGCAGCTTTGTGCCCTGCAGCACACACACACACACACACACACACACACACACACACACACACACACACACACACACACACACACACACACACACACACACACACACACACAAAGAGAGAAACAGCCTCTCTCACAGCAATGACCCCACATGTGTATGATGACATCATGTGACCTTACCTTGTCTGACCCCAATGCACAAGAAATATTTTTTTTACATGATTTCCTTTTTATGTGAGGGAACAATATCAAATCCTTGTGATGCTTAATCTAAAAATAATTTCCCTTGTTGGGCAGAAAACTATGTATATTTTACCAAGATAATTCACATAAACATCATAAATAATACAACAGCATTATGTATGTCAATGTCTTCTAAGATACAACCCATATTTTTACAGAATAACTACAAATATTCAAAAGCCATACTGTATGTGATGCTGAAGGTGGCATTCCCCTGTTTTTATATCACAGTATTAAGACACATGTCTGTCATGTGTATAGTCTGGACCACTGAAAGTTAGACTTGATGGCAGCACTTAACTGTGCAATCTGTGTGGGTGTCTAGAGCTTATTTTCACAGCTATGTATTAACATCTACTTGCAGCAGTAAGAAGCTGCAAGCATTTTTTTCTGCCAATACAACCAAATATCTCACATTTTGTGTGTTATTAACATTTTATCTAGGTAGTTTAGATTGTCTGTAGTCTTTGAAGATCAGATACCAATGAATCTAGATGGACATGACCCTGTCTTATTGCATAAATGTTAGTCATGGATATGTTTAACATTAAGTGTATGTTAGCATTGAGTTGATATAAATAAATAATTCCCAAGGTTTTTTTTTCCCATTTTAAGTCATTGGTCATGTAAGCTACAGCTCAATTTAATGACCTATCTCATAAAATTAGTAGCAACTACATAATAACTATGCCGTATTGACATTACAATTTCTTTTGGAGATTAATCTTGTGAGATATGGGGCTTTGCACTGACATTGGCAATACGCACCATCAGCCTAGATGATGGGCAACTGGTCAGCATTAAAGACCTCGTCATGAGATTACTCTTAAGAGCATTATTTTTTATTAGTTTAGCCATTTAGGACTCATTGTACTCAAAGCAGTGAATTCAGTCTTGTGTGATTGCTTAGGTCTGAATCGGACATCAATCACTCTGTTTCTCCCTCCACAGTAAGTGGGGAGTAGAAAGGCAGCAGTCTGTCCTTCAAATGTTTGTTTTCTGGGGATCTGAAAATGATGCTCTTTCCCCCATTCTCTCTTCTCTCTCCCTTCATCTCTCTCTCCCTCCATCTTTCTCTCTCTCCCTCTCTCTCTCCCTCCATCTCTCTCTCTATCTCTCTCTCCATCCCTCTCTCTCTCCCTCCATCTCTCTCTCCATCTCTCTCTCTCTTCCTTTCTCTCTCTCTCCATCTCTCTCTCCATCCCTCTCTCTCTCCCTCCATCTCTCTCTCTATCTCTCTCTCTCCCTCTCCAGCTGGGGGAGGCAGCTCCAGATAGACTCCCTCAGGGGTAGCCTCTGCCAGGCTTTGCCACAGATCAGCAGCCAGCCAAGCCTGCGCCCGCCGCGTCTCCATGGTTATCTGTTGCCTGGGGAGGTTACATACACACCCGTGCAGACACACACACACACACACACACACACACACACATATACACAAGCAGTGCACACACACACACACACACACACGCACACATATACACACATATACACATATACACAAGCAGTGCACACACACACACACCCACACCCACACTTACACTCACACATACGCACACACACACATACACACACACTCACACACAAACCACCACCACCACTATGGCACCATATAGAGCAGCCCCAGCTCCTCCTCCACAATGTCTTGTTTTAGCTTCGCCGCACACAGTTCTGCTGCTGTGCCATTTAAATATATGCTCTTCGCAGTGCAAAGCCGTTACCGCTTGTCACACTATGTTAAGCTATCACTCTGAGAGGGTCAACCAACCCCACCCCACCCCGCCACACACACACACACACACACACACCCACACCCCCGAATCATCCAAGCATTCACGAGAACACTGGCACATAAGGTGATGAGTCAAACAGTAGCCGCGGTGCAAAACAAAGGAGCGAGCGTGAAGCCGCCTCATGTCTAATTAGCGGCTGAAGCTCCTATCTGCACATGGGGTGTCTACTCTTCGGGAAGTGCGACAGTCTAGTCCCCGGAGTCACACCTCCATCTGCTTCAGCTGCTGCGGCTGAGCGAACACAGGCACCCGCTTCTTTTGTGACTCTGCAGCCTGTCCTGCCTGAGCTGGCCTTGCCTTGCCTTGCCTGAGCTGTGTGTGTGTGTGTGTGTGTGTGTGTGTGTGTGTGTGTGTGTGTGTGGGTGTGGGTGTAGGTGTGTGTGGGTGTGTGGGTGTGAAGTGGGTGTGTGTGTGTGTGTGTGTGTGTGTGTGTTTGTATGTGTGTGGGTGGGTGGGTGTGTGTGTGTGTGTGTGTGTGTGTGTGTGTGTGTGTGTGTGTGTGTGTGTTGACATTATTTTAACGTTCTGGTCCACCATGCTAGTGAGTGTTGAGCACCACTCAGGCAAGCCCTGGGTTACTGCATTAAAAGCAGCCTCACCCACAGCCATGCTTGTTTTGCTTTATTTTCTCGGTTTCTTTTTCTTCAATCACCCTTTCCCTGTGCCTCTGAACACTCTGGTTGCTTTGATGCTGTCTGAATGGGAGTGGACTGCCACGCGGGTGTTTTTCTCTCTTTTTTTTTCCTGCTTGTCTCTTATTTTTTTTGCTTCTGTATTGCTGCTCCCATTACAGGCCTTGTTATTATTCAGTAAAGAGATATCCCCTTGCCACTCTTCCCAAAATGCCACACTGCTTCCTGTCCTATTTTCTGCTACGGCTTCCTCCAAAAAGCAGGAGAGAGATGTGGGGCTTCTCTTGTCTTCACCACCATGGCTCTCTCTCTCTCTCTCTCTCTCTCGCTCTCTCTCTTTCTCACACACACACTCACTCACTCACCATCTCTCATCTCACCTCGTCTCACTGTCGAAGAGCAGCCAGCTAGCATCACAATCGCCAGCCCTTAACACACATCACCCACTTATTTCCTCGGTCTATGATTTTTTTTTAATTGTCACAGGAACAAAAGACACAGCTAGAATAACCAGTACAGGCCGGACTGTAATGAATCTCTCTCTCTCTCTCTATCTCTCTCTCTCTCTCTCTCTCTCTCTCTTTCTCTCAATCTCTCTCTCTCTCTCTCTCCCAATCTCTCTCTCTCTCTCTCTCTCAGTCTCTCTCTCCATCTCTATCTCTCTGTATGTGTGATTGCACAACAGAATCAGAGCATAGCATGGGGAGGGCTAAATTTAGCCATAATAGTGTGTCTGTCTGTAGCTTGCTGCTAGCAGCTCATTCACCTAAAGGTGGAGAGAACAATGGAGAAGACATGGGAGGATCCCCCGCCACATCACACAGCTCACTGCCACACACGCCGGCCCCATTCCAGTTCTGCCAAACATTTTTCAAACAAAGAGCAGGCTTTGTAGTTTAAAAAAGAGAGAGTTGGCCATCCACATTAACGCTGGTGCGAACGATGGGCTGTTCACAAAGATATTTTTACAGCCATGGGTTAGAGACCTGAGTCAAAACTGGTATATCAGCAGAGCGACCCCTCGAAACAAAAGAGAAGGAAGTGGAGGGGGGGGTGGTAACGAGTCTCCCGGCAGCAGTGTTTACTCCCGTGTCTCTCCCGTAAACACAGGCGAGCGCTTTTCTCCAGTAATCCCTTCAGAGGATCCTCCCCGCTCGTTAAGCTCGCCTTTGAAAACACTGGGCTCTGTTTTCTTTCGGTATTTCTTTCTTTCGCCCCTTTCCGTCTTCCCTGTTTTCTCTTTTTTTTTCTTCTCTCCATTGGCAAACCCACTTCTTTTCGCTATTAAAAGATGCAATCTGGACAGCTCTTTGTTTCACTCACTCCCTCACTCTCTCCCTCTCTCTCCCTCTCTCTCCCTTTTTCCACTCGTTTCTCTTTTCCTTTGTCCAAGCGTAAGAGGCAGTTGCCTGGCTTTTTAGCGCGTGCCGCCCTTGTTGCGTTGCGTTGGCCCTCTCGGCATCACGCCTGCATGTGGCAGGCAACAATAAGACTCCCACCAGCTGCCCTTTCCAGCGATGAGCGAGGGCCGTGCAGAACGACTGCCAGGGTAAAGATGAAAAGGGGAGAAGAGGAGAGAGCGGGGGGGTGGTGGTGGGGGGGGGGGGATGGAGGGGTTGTTAGTGGAGCCTGGCACCACCATCAATCATGCCAGGGGCTGCATCTACATCTCCGTCCGTCACTCCGCAGTTAGGGGGACGGAGTTAATTGTCGCACACGTGCATCTGCCGCGCTCTATTGTTTTCCTCAGACGCACCATTACAGCAACCCCCCAATTACTGATCTGGGGGAAAAAAAATAAAACTGGAAGGAGAAAAAAAAAAATAAAGCACCACCAGCACCCAGTGCTTTGAGTCCGTGCCAGCTCACCCTGGGGTATTGAGGGATGCCAGGGGCAAGAGCCGGGCACTGCAAGCCCACCCTGCCCCCGTGCCAGGGCCGTGAAGAACCCGCGCCTTTCACTGGTGGATAAACACGGACGGTCCTCTCATGTGGGAAGAGGAAATTACCCAAACATTGGCTGCTTATGTAAGATAGAGGAGGATCAAGCAAAGAGGGGAAAAGAAGATGAAGGGGGAAAAAAGACGAGGGAAAGAGACAGGGAGAGAGAGAGAGAGAGAGAGAGAGAGAGAGAGAGAGAGAGAGAGCTGCTCTGTCTATGACACCACTATTCACAGTTCAGATATGGCCTCCACAGTGTTCTGTGAATAGGATCTATCTCTCTATTCTTTATGTTCATTAAAACTGACAGCAGCGCTGCAAGAAAGATTATGGCTACACTTTGTTGTCTTGATTTACCAAGATAAGTTCTTATTCTGTTCTATTATGTGCTCAATAATAGATTTCTCTCACATAGATACAATACATTTTTAACCTAATGGCAATCCTATTATTGTGTGGTCAATCAAGTATTTACATGGATGGTATTGACATACTGTATAATAACAATGCATGGTCAAAGCGACATCAGAGGATGGTGTTATGGTATGTGCCATTCACAAACATATATGAAATGATGCATATGCAATGATTCAGTGCCATCTTTTATAATAGAATGTGCTCATTGTGTGTGCTTTCCTTTTGGTGATTGGGATTTGTTCTTATGGAATTCCATACTCCCTTTGTGTCATTGTTGTCTGTCAAAGGAGGCAGGCTTGACATCTCTGACATGGTTGGCATTGACTTTATCCAGACAGGAAATAGACATCACTAAGAGCCACCCCTCTTGAGCTACAGCCCTTTGTGATGGTCAGACTGATCAGATCGAATCCTTTCAAAAATCTGTCATTTCTCAATTATTTTTGCCCTCAAGTTTTTATTTGTATTTCTTATTTTTTATTTTTTTTTACATGGCAAAAGGGTTCAGTTCTGTGCTGCCAGGACCTCACTAAACATTGGCTTGGATGTGTGCGGTTGAGAAAAAAAAAACAGAGTAAATATGTGATTTGGTTTTGGATGGCACGCCACCATGCTTGCTCTCCCACAGTTCAGGGTGTGCGAGCAAGCGACAGATGACTTTGGCTGCCGACCATAGCCCTTCCTAATCAGTCTTTTCACACTTCATTGGGAATTCATTGCGGGTCCTTTAAAAACATTGTTTCCGAGTATTATCAGCAGCGAGCAGCATAACGTTTCATTATACAAGAGAGGCCATTCTGGAAGTCGTGCAGCATTTTCAAATCTAGCTGTGGAGAGGATGGGAAAACAGACTTCTGCTGCGGCTAACCAGACTAGCGTACCTATGTCAGTTATCGGACAGTGTCAAACATCGGCCATTCTGTTAAACAATTAAAATGCTAAGTTTAATAATGGATTAACAATCTATAACTTCAGTTTAATAATGGATTCACATGACAACGCAAACGTTTGCCGATAACACACGCCGTCCGATAATTAACACCGTTACGATAATGACTTTACTAGCATCTCGGAGCCTGACCTGATCTCCTAAATGAACTGGTAGCATCACGGTGGATGGTTAGGTAGATGTAGGAATCGTTCCGCGACAAACGAAACATTGGTCATCCACTAACAATCCACGTTGGATTGTTTAGTCAGTTTTTTAGTGCATCTAAGCTGTTGATTTTCTACCGCCCAGTGACATGAGCCATGGTGACAGGCGTCATGCAATGCTCTGAACAAGCGTCATGACAACAGGCCACGGGCGGTGTCACCAAACATGCTAATCACGGACGCCATGGCATCCGCCAGACACATACTACACACGCACATGAACATGCAGGCCACACGCTGCACCCCACTATTCGGACTGCACGGAGATGAGTCGAGTCCCCCATTCAACCCTTTAAGCTAGCAGCAGCTCCAGCCCAGGCGCTGAGTGAGTGTGGGGGTTCTGCATGCGCGTTTCACAGGCTGTGAGATGAAAGAAGCCGGCGCTGGATGGACACTCGCAGGGCTCTGGCGTCAAGTCACACCGATGAGTCACTCGCAGAGGGAGCGAGGGAGAGGAAGTGAGACAAAGAGATGGCGGCAGGGAGAGGGGAAGAGAGAGACGGAGGGTGCCAGAGGGGGAGAATGAGGGAGATAGAGGAGGAGAGACAGGAAATAGGAAGAAGCAGAAACCAACTGACAGAGAAGGAGAGAGAGAGAGAGAGGGAGAGAGAGAGGAGAGGGAAAGAGAGAGAGAGAAAGACAGTGAGAGGGAGAGAGAGAGAGAGGAGAGGGAGAGAGACAGAGAGAGAGAGGAGAGGGAGAGAGGAGAGGGAGAGAGAGAGGGTAGAGGGAGAGAGAGAGAGAGAGAGAGAGAGGGGAGAGGGAGAGAGAGAGAGGAGACGGGGAGAGGGAGAGAGAGAGGGGAGCGGGAGATAGAGCAGGAGACAACCGCGGTGCTGAGTCCCACCCTGGCCTGTCAGTGGGCATCTGGCTGGGGCCGGCCGAGTGCGGCTGACAGGTGTGGCCCCGCAGTCACGCGACGCAGGGAGCAGTCTGCTGTCACCCTGACGGCTGCGCCCGCAACCACCACCAGCACCACTGAGGGGTGTTGCACATGCTCCCTAACTCGCCCTCCATCACACACGCACACGCACACACACACACACACACGCACGCACGCAAGCAGAGACACACACAGACATACACATACACACACCCACATACACAAGCACAGACACACACAAACCAAACAACACACACACAAGCACACACACCTCACATCACACACACACACATACACAACCATAGACACACACATATACACACACACACACACACACACACAAAGACAGACTCGTACATGCTTCTCTCCTCTTTTACTCTCTCCTTCACTTACCACTTCATTACACACACACACTTCATCACACACCCTTACAGGTTCACAGCCCCTACGAGTGTTGACACACACACACACACACACACACACACACACACTCACACACACACACACACACACACACACACACACCCTATGGATGCAGCCGGAACAGCTAACACACACATGAAGCCCGAGTGAGTCCAGCATGCATCACACTACATCTATTGTGCCCAAGCGCCTTAAAAGTGTTACATTACAGCATGCCTCGGTGCAGGAGCAGAGGGTCTTCACCCAGGCGGGCCGAGGGGTCACGCTCCCCATTGTTAGACTGGGTAGCCGAGGCAGCCTCTGCCGCCCGCCACGCAGGGGATGCCCGAGGGCAGTGACACGGCTGGTGCACATGTGTCAGTTCCGAGTGCCCTTCACGCTTAAAAAGAGCCCGCGATCGGGCGAGGGAGCGAGGGTCGTGAGTGCGCAGAACGCGGTGGCGCCACCAGCGGGCATGCACAGCCTGGTGGGAGGGTGAAGCGGGCAGGGCTACGCCAACGCAGACGCCGACCCCCGCTGATTTTTTCATTTGGTGTTCATGGGGTGGCGAGGGCCACATTGCACCACTCCCAGGCAACGGCTCGGAATGACGCTTCATTTTTCATTTTTCCTCTTTCGGCAAAAGAGGAAAGAAAGAAAGAAAGAAAAAAAAGGAAACGACAACATGCTTTGTCTGGCCAAACAGGTGTATTAATGATTTATTCCGAGCAGCTGTACACCACAGGGAAAGTAAGAGAGATGGAAATGTTTAATGAGACAGAAAGCTATTTGGCCATCACTCATCACACTGGCTAGCTCCATTTCTGTTTTCTGTCTCTCTCCCAGTCCAATTCTCAGTCACCCTGCACCAACCTAGACCCTGTACTGGTGAAAGCCTCACTGCAGGTGAGAACAATCACTTCCTGCTCCAACGTTACCACCTCTCAGTGCCCCCCGAAAGGCAAACACCAGACACACAAACTCCGTCGCGCCTACTGCTGTGACAAATATCTCGCACGAAGTTGAACGGGACTTAGAACTCGCCGGGATTTCTCGGAAAACAAACCAGGTCACACAGGAAGACATAGTGACTGCTGCCCTAATCTTAAACTATCCCCCCCACCCTCAGGCCTCAACACACAACACTCTAGCCAGGCAATTATTAGTTCATTTGAAAAACCCTATTACACAATTAATGTCTGCCTGCATTTGCGACTTTGTAATTTTTTTGTCCACAAACCTGATATTCAGCATGCAACAATTCAGCAGGCGAGCCTGGGAATGATTGGGCTGTTATGCAAGATGGAAATGAGCTTGCCACGCTTTGCTGTAGTGGGCTATTTTGGAACTCCACACACACACACACACACACACACACACACACACACACACACACACACACACACACACACACACACACACACACATCAGAAAACGCTGGGCCGAGCTGAAA
>NC_045165.1:9107997-9112997 GCF_900700415.2 Clupea harengus
TCTGTGTGTGTGTGTGTGTCTGTGTCTGTGTCTGTGTCTGTGTGTGTGCACTTGTGCCTGTATGCACATGCATATGAGTGTGTGCACGTCTGCAGAGACAACATGACCATGAACATACATGTATACCCGCACATGCTCATACAGACACACACACGCACACAAAAAAAACACACACACACAGAGGACAGCAAACACACTTGCTCTCCTGCTTTGCTTTCATTTCTCTTATTATTTCTGTCTCCCTCCACATTCCTTGCCTTTCTCTCTCTCTCTCTCTCTCTCTCTCTCTCCCTCTATCTCTCTCTCTCTCCCTGTGCTAGACAGGTCAACAATGACGTGCAGGAATCCCAGGAGGCCTGTTATTTCTCATTCATTAGTTCATCTCTCTGTGAAGGCCAGCCTAAACACACACTAGCCTTTGAAGACCCCTATTCTAATGATGATCCACGGGACAGATTGTTCAAAGGGAGAATCAAATACTTCCCACTGATTTTAGATCGCAATTTGGAATGTAATTTTATTCATTTTATTTCAATTTAGCCTGGGTTAATGTCCACAATAATACATTTTGACTGCTTAAAATATGACAGGCAACCTATATATTTGCGTTAGTGTGTATTACATACACTAGTGACTTCCATTAGATGCAATGCAATTTCCTGTTGACAGACCTAGCGACCCATCATCATCATCATTGGCGCATCCTCGGGGGGAAACTCCGGCTTATTGCACCCTTTCTTGGCCAGCTGTTGCAAATGTGCTCCGGCTTGCCGTCCACCAGGCTTCCGGGAGGGGTTTTCCTTCCGCGCAGAAGGTCACGGTGAGCGGCAGGCAGAGTGCTAGCCCTCTATTATTTAATCTCATTTCTGTGTCGCGCGGCCCCCGCCGCCACCGCCCGCCACACAGCAAAGCCTGTTTCTAGAGAGGAGAGATTCTCACCGCCGCTCCTACCTAGCCAAGCTGAACAAGCTACTATGACAAGCCATCTATTTCTCACACACTCACTCACTCACTCTCTCTCTCTCTCTCACTCAGTCACTCTCTCTTGATTTGTCCTTTCTTTCATTCATATCTGGTCATCTACAAGACCAGCTAGAACGCCAAACTAACCAGAGTTTGTGTATATCCTGTATTTGAGAGTCAAAGGAGGGTCTAGTTTTCCACACATGATGTTCTCATGTTATTTGCTCGGAAACGTGTGACTAGCTTCAAGCAAAAAGCGGCATTGTCACAGTAATCCTAATCGTGATGTTTGGTTTGTTTACCACTGCAGAACCTCAAAAGAGACGTTGTTGTTATTTCTGGTGGCTTGCAAGGTTTTCTGGTTTTGACAGCGCTTTGAGAAGTCTCACCCTGACATATTTGTGAACGTGTTCTTCTCAAAGTTAGCCTTGACCTTTGGTTTACCAGAAGCGTGTGGTTTGTGACAAAATAAACAAAACATGATCAAAGACTGTCACACAATTAAGAAGCACCTATTTACACAGACTGTGACTGCTAATTACTGTTAATCAACAAATCACCGAATGTGCACATTTGAGGGAAGAGATTACTCTCACACAGATCATTATTCTACAAATGGCAGGCAGTAGTTCAGACTTACTCGTAGCAGATGTTTGACAGATTTTTCTTTGGGCCTTTCTCTTTGATGTGAAAAGCAAAAACAAAATAATAATGGCAATTCTCTCTTTGCCTTTATATTATCCATAAACATGATAGAGAAAAACGACTTTCTTATTCTATATATATACATCTTTCTCATTCTCAAGTGGTTGTTGGGTTCTGCCCCTCTGCAGTAAAGCTGTGAAGGAAGTGACTGTCAGAGCAGCAACCTGTGTGTTCAGGTCAGGGATGTTGGCCCTCTTTGCAGAGAGACCCCTGGCATTCCCACCAGCCATGTGGTCTCAGCCCCGACTACAGAGAGCAGGAGTCTCACACAACTATTAACTATACACGTTATTGTTCCCACACACATTACGAGAAGAAAAGAAGGAAAAGCACAGTATGAGAAGGAAGTGTGTGTGTATGTGTTGTATGTGTGTGTATGTGAGTGAGTGAGTGCATGTATGTGTGTGTGTGTGTGTGCGTGTGCAAATGTGTGTGTGTGCCAATGTTTGTGTGTGTTTGTGATTGTGTGCATCTGCATGTCTGTATCTGGCTGTACAGCTCCTACCCCACAGAGCAGGATGTAGCCAACCTCCACTCACTCTCCTTCTTTCTTCTGCCACTCTCATCTCTCATCTCTCTCTCTCTCTCTCTCTCTCTCTCTCTCTCTACGGCTTTCTCCTTCTCCCTCTCTCTTTCCCTCTTGGATACCTGCTGTGGAGTCTGCAGTGAAGGTGAGCTGCGTGTTTAACCCCCACGCCAAAGCCAAGAACTCAGCCCCCCTCCCCACCGACCTACAGTAGGGGGGTGTCACTTCAACACGGCAGACACTCAGTGAGTCTGGATATGAAGAGGCCATTAGAGCAGAGCAGAGAGCTCTCTCTCTCTCTCTCTCTCTCTCTCTCTCTCCCTCCCTCTCTCTCTTTCTCCCTCTCTCTCTATCTCTCCCTTTTCTTCACCAGACTACAGTGGCCGGCACTCACCAAACCCTCCAAGATCAGGTTACAAACAGGAGAGTTCTCCTGGCTGGCTGTATGAAGGGGTGATGAGGATGACTGAGCACCCCTCAGGATGTGTCAAGATGAGGCACAGCCCGGGGTTTGGGGAGGCAGAGCAGGCTGGGGTAAACACCAGTGTGTGCACTACGCGTGTAAGATTAGCCCTCTGTTGATCAACTAGGAGCAGGAGATTGCTTTTTGGAAAGCACATGGTCTGTGCACGATTCGTAAACAAGACTCCTAGCTTAAAAACATAACACAATAACTATATTCAAATAAAGCTAATTCAGTATTATAAGATTTGTTATTATTATTATTAGTTGTAGTAGTATTATTATTAGTATTAGTTTTAGTAGTATTATTAGTATTATTAGTATTATTATTTATAGCAATGCTAACTGTATGTAAACTTTTCAAATACATTTTCATAATTATCAATATTTTAAGTTCTTCAGCAACACAGTGTCATTACAAGTTTTTCATCAAGTTAAACAGAATTGTTAAACTCCATGTTCCCTGCATTCTATACAGATTTGATATCAAATATGCTGCCTATTCTGGTCTCATTCTCAAGTTAGACCAAAATACACAAGGAAAATCCATTGCAAACATCATCAGAATAAAGCCACTTATCCAGCAGTAGAAGGCAAATCCAGAGGCAGAGACAATGCACTAGAGTTGGGTGGAACAATGACCTGCTTGACAGAGACCTATGGATGCCTGTAGTCTAGCAACTCACAGTACTTACATCATGCAGCCCACAGAAGCTTCTGGAGACAAAGCACCACAACATATGACCTCCACATCTCCTAATCCTACTCTCTTCCTCTCGGGGTAATTGTGGAAGAGAAAGAGCTCCTTGCAGAGAGATTTTCACATGGACACGTGCATGTGCGAGGGAAGGACGACTGGTAAATAAAGTAGCCTGCTGCTCACGCAGCTAACACATTAGCATTAGTTTCCCTGCCTACTTTGTTTTGCGACGCATGCCTCCACAGTATGTCAGAAAGTAGGGAGCAAAGCAGCGTACAAAAGAACAAGAAACACAGGAAAACAACAGTAGGAACTCAGCATCCACAGAAATCTCTCCTGGTGTGAGAGGCTCAAATATTCAAATATTTCCTGTTCTTTTCCTGACACACGTATGTATCGCAACATGAAGAATTCAGTTCAAACACATGCAGAGCCAGCCAACGCTTTCACAACAACAATAAAAATAGAATTGACCCACCAGTTTCAGAACGCAGTCTTCTCTCAAACTTTTTTCTCTGCAGGTTCTCCTTGAAGTGCTTCCTCCCTTTCTCTCTCCCTCTCACTTCTATCGTTCACGCAAAAAACACACTCTCTCTTTCTCTGTGTTTCTCTTGTTCACTCTCTCACAGGAAAGTTCTTCTCTCCTCCTGTATGCAAATCATTTTTATGAGTTGAAAGACAGCAGGCACGAAAAGGGAAAGAGAGGAGGAGGAAAGAGAGAGAGGGAGCGAGGGAGAGACAGCCGGGGAAGGAAGGAAGCGAGGAGATAATCGGTGAAGGCAGGCGACCAATGGGCCCGGAGCTGAGCAGTGGAAGAGAGAGAGTGAGGGTGGGAGGGAGGGAGGGAGAGAGAGGGAGGGAGTGAGGGAGGGAGAGAGAGGGAGGAGAAAAAAGAGAAGAGCAGAATGGGGGCAGCACCAATGAGGCGGAGCGGGGAAAGGCAGGGATGGGGCCGCCACAGCGTAGGAGACTGCAAGGAGGAGAGCAGCAGACAGAGCGAGAGAGAGGAAGAGATGGAAGGAGGGAGAGACAGAGCGAGAGAGAGAGAGAGAGAGGAAGAGAGGGAAGGAGGGAGAGAGAGAGAGAGAGAGGGAGAGAGAGAAGAAGGAGGAGAGATGCAGAGCGAGAAGAGGAAAGCAGGCTCACCCTCCCCATCGTGCCTCTCACATCATCGGCGTGGTGTTCAGAGCTCCACAGCACACGCGCAGGGACAAGACAAAAGAAGAGGCAGAAAAGGCAAGAGAAGAAGAAGAGTGCCTAGCCACGGTACCCTGAAGTGTATTTGCGGTATGCGTGTGTGTGTCTGTATCTGTATGTGTGTGTGTGTCTGTATCTGTATGTGTATGTGTATGTGTGTGTGTCTGTATGTGTGTGAGTGGGTAAATATGTGAGAGAGTGTGTGTGTGTGTGTGTGTGTGTGTGTGTGTGTGTGTGTGTGTGCATGTGTGTGTGTGTGTCTGTTTAAGGGGTGGGGGAAAAGAATGAGAGAGAGGTGTGAAGCTGTATAACAGCGTTTTCCCTTTTCTCCGTCCTGGGTTGAATCCGTTCGGTCCCCCCCTCCTCCCTCTCTCTCTCTCTCTCTCTCTCTCTCTTTCTCTCTCTCTCTCAGTGAGCTGCAGACTGTCTGCTCCCAGCATCAGTGCC